>NC_135088.1:9775000-9840000 GCF_051107435.1 Chaetodon auriga
GAGTACATGTGTACCAGCATTAAGTGTAACTCAACACCTTGATCCATCATCCTCTTCTCGCCTCTCTCCTCTACGTGTGTGTGTGTTGGTGTGTGTGTGTGTATGTTGCACGCGCGCGCGCACACACACACACACACACACACACACACACACACACACACACACACACACACACGTACGGACTGTCCTATACCTGTTTTCCCCTTCGGTGATCATCCAGATGGTGTTATTCATCAGCCATTCTGCTGCAGATGGAGCAGCGTTAGATGCTATAACCCTAACCTTTTAACTGGGTTTAGTAACACAACACTGTGTGTGCGCGTGTGTGTGTGTGTGTGTGTGTGTGTGTGTGTGTGTGTGTGTGTGTGTGTGTGTGTGTGTTTGTGTGTGTGTGAGAGTGTGTGGGGTCTGTGTATACATCACATGATGGTGTAGGCTCATGTTTAATCTGTCGTCTGAGCTTAGTCATGTACTTGAGTAATGTTAAAAGACTGATGCTTCAGATAACTCCTAACTCTTCTCCTCTGTCTCCTTCACTTCTCATTTCTATCCTCCCCTTCTCTCTGACTGCCATCTTCTACTTCTCATCTGTCTACTTTCTCTTCCCAACATCACCATTTATTTCTCTCTTTTTTTTTTTTTAATTATCTTGGTTGGTTCCTCTGTCTATCCCCATTTTTCTTTCTTTCCTCACATCCTTCCATTTACCTCACCCTCACTCTTGTTCTCCGTGTCTTTTTCCATCTTTCCTTGCTGGTTCCTCTCCATCTCCCCTCCCACCCTCCTGTCTTCATCTATCTTTTCTCTCCATCTCTCCTTTCCCCTTTCTCTCGTCCTCCCTCCCAGTGGCTCTAGGGCGTAACCAGCCCCTGAAGAGAGAACGGCCTAAATGGAAAAGTGACTACCCGATGACTGAAGGCCAGCTGCGCAGCAAGAGAGATGAGTTCTGGGATACGGCGCCAGCATTCGAGGGCCGGAAGGAGATCTGGGACGCGCTGCGGGCTGCGGCCAGCGCCTTTGAGAGCAATGACCACCTGCTGGCTCAGGCCATCCTCGATGGAGCCAGCATCACACTGCCGCACGGTAACACACATCTCCTCAGCGGTAGACGTAGAAGATACCTCACAGTGTTTTACTCTCCATGAAATACTGCTGGGTGGACTTTATGTAGGACATTGCGGTTTATGTTTAACACCTCAAGAATTTCATCTCCCTCCTCCCAAGTTCTCCAAGAGCAAGTAAATCTCAGAATGTCGACTGTAGAGAATTTCTGTCCAGTTTGAGGCTCTACTGAAGGCTGCAGGTCTTTTTTTGTGCTAGTTTTTACTGGATGTGTACAAACTTTTCTTTTAAGAAGTGATGAGAGTGGAAGAGAATCAAAGCAAGGGTCTGAAACTTAAGATAAGTGATGGCAATACTAAGAAGGCCATGCATGTAGTTTGTTCACACTTTAAAAAGTGACAAGAGTAAGAATATTCAGAACGACCAATATGCATCCTAAAAACTATTGAAGAATTGATTAAGTCTTTATTTTTTAAGCAAAAATGTCAAAAACATTGCTGGTTCCTCCTTCTAAAACATCAAGCTTTGATGCTTTTCATCATATGTGACAGTAAATTGAATCTGTTTTGAGTTTCGGACAGAATTAGACACTCGAAGGCTGTGGAAAATTAAACAGGTCTATTTCAGTTTTCTTCTGGCATTTTATAGACAAAGCTATTAATGGAAAAAACAGTCGACAGATTAATCAATAATGAAAATAATCATTAGTTGCACCCACTGTGTTGATGGAGACTCGTCCCACAATGCATTAGACAAAGGAAATGAATGAGAAACAGCTGAAAAAATTACATAAATTTTTGATGTTGCTGAAACAGCCCCTGGAAGACATCACAGAGAAAAAATTCAAATGATTTTTACTATAAAAGCACTGTAAGATAATCAGTATATAATATCTGCTGTATACAATTATGGTGTAATAATGAATTGGGGCACACTGAAGAAGACTGACTGATATCATTCACTCAGCTAGATGTTGTAGATATGAAAGGAAGCACGATGCTGCAGCTGCACACACAAATTCTTGCCTCAGACTGATTTCAGTGGATAGTTTCAGAACAGCATTCATGTTTCTGCAGCATTCAAAGTGGAAGCAAACGCCACGACAGAGCAGCACATTCAAGCACGTGTGCAGCTCATATTGCTTTCTGGGTGAAGAGGAGAGCTGTCAATCATCTATTGTACAGCCCACTTGAAAAAAAAAAAAACATCTGTCACAAGCTAATGCATCTCTGGACCGTGAAGACCACGATAAGAAAAGCAAAAATTGTGAGATGGTCTCTGCCAGGCGCTGACATACATTCCTGCCAGCAGACAGGTTACATTAACAGAGCCAGAGCTGGGAAGCTAAAGCAGGGCTTCTGAGAGTTTCAATTCGGGCAGCACAGGAAAACCCATGAGCTTGTCCTTGAGCACTGAATTCGTCTGTTTGCAGATCAGACAGACAGATCGCTTTACTTGCCACCAGCAGCTTTCTATAAGTTGTCATCTGTAGCCTGACAGACAGCTTATGAGTGGAAATAGGAATAGCGAATATTAATCTTGATCACGGTTTTGGCTTCCCACAATTAGATGAACATGATAGACTGCGATATTAAAGTTTAAGAAGAATGCTCTGCTCATCCAAAACTCCATCTCATATCAAATCAAGCTCTTCCTAAGCTAACAGGCAGCCAGTAGGGGTCGACTGAGATGTTTTGGCTTCGCTTTTGGGGAGCTGTGATGCCTGAATGTTGCGGCCGCCGTCCACAGAGAGCAGAAAATGAAAATCAGATGTCTGGAGCAGAAGTAGAAGAGTTAGTCCCATGAAGTGGATCATCATCCATTGTTGGGAAGTATTTCCGATTTAGGGCAAGTGATGGAAAGCGAGAACAAATCATGTGCAAAGAGTGAACGAGGTGTGCGTCTGTGCCGCAAAGAGACACAACTAACTCGTTCAACCGCCGGAAAAAACACCAAGAACGCCAAGAAGAGCAGCGTCACCTCGCTGAATGCCTGTCCTTGTCTGGGGTGAGATAAAGGCAGATTCACATTGTTCTTCTTGGAGATGCACTGTGACGAGGGACCAGCCTTGACGCAAAGATTTATACATTAGCAAGAATGTAGCACATCGTGTGTTTGTATGCGAAAGTGCAATAAATAATGAACAATCGTGATAAATAATCATGATCTCAGAACCTGATCTGCAGCAATTACAGTGTTCAGGCTGCAGTTAAAAGGAGCTGAAGATGCTGAGTCTCTAAGTGTATCTCAATGACTGCATTTTAGAGTATAGGCTTTAGCTATTAGCAGGTACATACTGTTGAAGGAATCAATGAATAATAAATGAAAGGGGGTGTGTACTTGGCCTCCTGAAAGTAGAATTTAATGAGCTTATCACTCACCTAAGTATAAGAGAGATAGTGCTTCCTCTAAAACACACCGGAGAGCATGTACATAGAACAAATCAATAAAACTGACAACAACTCCACACAGTAATTATCAGCTTCTTGAGCAGACTTTCTATTTGTGGACGTGCGTCGTTCTCCTTATTCTGAATTTACATCGCCTCTGAGTCATGTGAGCCCACCAAGGAGAGGTCCTCTTTTTCTTTCAACGTGTTGCGGTGACTTGTGGACGGTGTTCCCCCCGATGGTGGCGGTCTCGTTCTCCCCTGGTCTCGTGACTTTTACACTTATCAGCGAAAGTAAAAGCCTTGGAGGCAAATTCTCATGTCAAAACAGGCTGAGATGACTGGCTTGTTCTGTTATGACACATGTTCATGTCCATGTAAAGACCTCATGCCAATTATCTCTTTCTACGGTGGTATCATGGGTGGGGTATGTTTGACATCCATAAACATGATGACAGTAAGCAGAACCTTTGGTAAGCTGTGCATTTTTTGACCTGTTAATCAGAGGCAGTATATTTCTAGCCAGTAGCCTGCACTTTTTCTTATTTTTTCATTGCAGAGGTGGACAGAATTATTCTGTTTGTAGGCCAACAGGGACACAAAGTCTCAAGGTTTCAAAGGTGAAAAAACAGCTCTACCTGAATATGATTTTTGGCGTGGCAGTTGCCAGCAGACAGGCTTTTCCTGCATGTAAACGTAGCCCGTGTCTTGTCTTGCTCCATTCCTCTTAGTAGTTTGTCCAGGTCGGATCAGATCCTGCTGGGCTGCAGCTGTGGATTCCCCAGGCCTGACATCACCATTTCACTCATCCAGCACTCGAAAAACCCAGCTAGATCACTTAAAAGTTTCTACCAGTCACAACTTTATGCCTCTCTGTTGCCCTCTTTGGTTTTTGCTGTCACCATTCCAGTTTCAGCTGATTGCTTGACAATACATTATCTGTCTTGTTCTGCCATCTTAGCCAATAGAAAAAGGATGCAAGTCAGCAGCTCACAGTAAGTGTCAGATTAATCGGTTGCCAGCCGTGCAGGATTTAAAAATATTTCATCACATTTAATTCAGCACTTAACAGTGCTCAACACACAATAATAAGGCTGTTACTGAGGGTTAGAATCTATTCTGTATTAAAGACTTACTGTTCTGTGTGTGGTTGACTGCCAGGCCTGAACAGTAAGTGGAGAAAATGAGGTTAGTAGACAGAGTTTATCTAGAAAAGTCATGTCTCATCTTGGTCTCCAGCAGAATACTGCTCAACTTCAACGAGAGTCTACAGGCATGCTCGCACCTCTCGGAGGCTGTACCTGGGCACAGCTAATGTCTGCAATGCTAACAAGCTTACAATGACAGTGACTTAGCTTCGTATGTTAGCACGCTAATTTTGTGCATATTGGCACTCCAGTCAGGGTATCACCAAAGTGATCATGAATCATCTTGAGGGGGACATGAGTGTGTGAAATGTCCATATTTCACGGCAGACCATCCAGTAATTGATACCACCAAAACACCAATGATCATGGCCTCATGGTGGCAGTAGATGAAAGTAAGGAAATCTCCAAAGCCTGTTGGGTTCATCCTCTGGGGACTGTGAATGTCTGTAGAAAAATTCATGGCAAAGTCTCCAGTAGATACTGATCAACACTGGTATCTGTGGAGCCACATCGTTAGCATGGCGAAACATGTCAGCTCACCGTGGGACTCGATGGTTAAACCTGCAGTGCAGAACTTGTGTCGCCCCCTTCTGGCAGTGAGAGCAATTACACAAACACTGTCATCGCTGTGTTCGTTCCCCTTCAGCTCAGGCAAACTAATAATCGCTGGCTGATGCGAAAGACAGCACCACCAGCACGTGAAAGCCTCCACATGAAAATAAATGAAAACGTTCATTCATTCACATCGTTATGTTTCCAGCCCAAACTGAAACCACTTTTTGGATGGCCGTTAAAAACAGCACAGCAGCAACCAAGCACTTCTCCTGTCAACAAATGTTTTCTTGCTTTGATCATAAAATGTAATCCCTTTAATTCGATGCAAGGCTGATCCCCCCCTCTTCAATCTGAACTCTTGTGTTTGTTAATGAAATCCCACAACCGAAGGCGTTAGCACCACCTGGAAACTATTAGCATTCTGCAGCTGAAGCATAAACACTAAGGTGGAGCCCGCTGGAGGAGAAAAAAAGCGAGGGATATATACAGACGAAGAAATTGGTACACAAATCATGTTTATACCTTGTCAGTGAATCATGCTTAACATGAATCTTGTATTCATATTAGCCTTTTGTGAAAGTGGCTGTGACAGCTTACATATATTTAGCTTCCTCTGCTGTTACGTGAATGGATTTTAAGGTCCAGCTGAAACTAGACTTTTGTTTGCTTCAGCACACACATATCTGCTCTGTGAATCACTTGTCCTCAGCTTGATGGTTAGATGCAGGTGTGGTCCTCACTGTTCAACACCACTAACAACACGCTGTCTGCCCACGACATGCAGGCTACAGTGTAACACCACCAGGCGTAACACCAACACTCTGCCAGCCTGCCAGCTGCTGTCAATCAAACACAGACACCAACACGCCCCTCCAGCCAGCGGAGACCTGAAGGAACATTTCCCCAAAGATTTATTTCTTCCTTTTAATAATAAACTATTAACAATACATTTAAAAATCACATTTATTTATTTATTTATTTTTTTAGAACAAAAAGTGATGACTAAAAGTGATTTCACTTGGACTTTAATACCTTTTTAATGAAACTGGTCTAAAGAACAACCATTGAATGTAGTTCAGTATGCTGAAACGTGAGGCCACAGGGGTCAGCTGTACTGTATGAAATGGTCAATCTGAATCCTTGTATTTTATACGTTGATAATTCAGTCATGTTGCTGACAAACGCTGAGAGTTTTATTACTTTGAGACACCAAATATGTCAGTATGTTGGTATGTTAGCAAATTCTTTAGTAGCAGAAACTGAAAGAGTCACCGTTAAAAACTTTCTCACAAGATAGAGGGAAAGATGCTGCTATGGGGGGGGGGGTTGAAATATCTTCTTTTCACACGACGTTTTTGGTCTGTGCTGTTGTCAAAGTGATGCATACGTGTTATCCACATTACAACATAGTTCAGTTTCAGTGAATCAAGCTGCCTCTCGCTCTCACATTCACTCACATTCTCTCACAGACCATGGCCTGAGGTGACGCGTCGACGTAACATGCTCACCTTGACCACAGCAGCAGCCACCCAGAGAGCAGAGAGCAACATCCTGTGGGCCTCCGCTGACTCATCTCAGTCTCACTTACCACAGAACTCGGTGTCTCTGTCACAAGCGGCTCCTGCCTCAATTTAAGTCATAAAACAACACAAGAGCGGAGCAGTGACCTTTTAAATGCTGGTTCCAGTTTTTACGATGTCAGCGTCGTTACCGTCTTTTCAAAACTTTTGAAAGGACAAAACGTGGGGACGAATTTTGGGATTTTACTCAAAAGGGTAGAAAGACGAAGGCAGGCAGAGCTCGCTACCAAAACACCCATTACAAAAAAAAAAAAAAAAACAACTTGGCTTTCAGGTGTGAAAAGTAGTGACATTTAACCATAACTCAAAGGGGGACCTGTCTGAAATCCCCTTGAGGCCCCCCCCAAATACCACTGTATGAAGTTTCTGTTTGCGGAATAATGTGACCTCTTGACTACATTTTATTTCCCCCTCTCTCCACCAACTCTTCACTCTGGTTCTGAATCACTGTGGTGACATAACGTCTTTCAGTGCCGTAGTCCAACAGAAGCGTAACATTCCCTTTTTTTTTTTCCTGCTTTCACTCTACAAGCTTTCCTCACAGTCTTTGCTCTAAAATCAAGACTCTCATTTCTCTATTTCTGTCTTACCAAAGCAAAACGGGAGTTGGACACCAGGTTTTGCCTTTGTTGGAAAAATCACTCCAGTCTTTGACTTTCAGTTTTTAAATTCAGTAATGGGAGAACATTTGTTTAGATATAAGCAGAAATGTGCCACAAAGTTGTGTCATTTAGGAGGCACATTTCATAATTTTCTACCCAAAAACATGACTTATCCAAACGGTTCATTTGAAAGGGAAAAGTTGAGGGTTACCCGAAATTCCCTTTAGTTTTTAATTACTTGGTAATGGAACTTCCCCAGTTAAACATTTGCCTAGTGTACTAAATATGCAGATAGCTTTGTTTAAATTGGTATGTTGGTTACAGTAACATGTAATCTGCAGATAATGGTTTATGGCTTTCGGTATGTATCATATCATTTGCTGTTTGTTAAATAGCGCTCTGTTATCGTAACTGATAGGAGTGATGCCCAGAACTGTTGGAAAACAATGGCAAAATATCCTTTATCAAGTTCAACTGTTGACACTTTTTTCCATTCTTCCAGGAGCTCTGACTGAATGTTACGATGAACTGGGGAATCGATACCAGCTGCCAGTCTACTGCCTCTCTCCTCCCGTCAACATGATTGAAGAGCGTTCTGAAGAGCTTGACGGTTCAGATCCAGACTCCGGGGCCGCTGACCCGTCCACGGGCAGCGCTAGCGACCCCGCCTCAGGAGGAGAGTGCCAGCTTCGGCTCCGGCTCTCCACGGGTCGCGACCTCCGGCTGGCGGTCCGTTCCACGGACACGGTGGGCATGATGAAGCGTCGTCTACAAAGCCACGAGGGCGTGCCTGCCGCAACCCAACGCTGGTTTTTCTCAGGTCGGCCACTGACAGACAGGCTACGCTTGGACCAGCTCAACATCTCCAGGGACTATGTAGTGCAGGTCATCCTCAGCCAGCCGCCACCGCCAGAGCCGGTATCAACACCAGGACACACACCAGAGGCCTCTGGGCCAGTGGAGGGAGTGGCTGCGCTGCCGCAGGAGCCCACGCCGGTGGAGAATTAGCTCCCCGTCAACCAGGCAGCCTCTAGAGGGCGGTGTAAAAGGAGGAGAATGATAAGGGAGAAAAAAGAATGAAAGTTGATTCTGACTTTTCTCTTTTGATTTGCACTCTTCTCTTCTCTCTTTGTTTTTGCGGAGAAGGGCTTTGTTTGGGCAGAGGTTGGCTGTCTGCCGGAGCAAAAGGACTCTTGAAATGAGAAAAGACTCTTCCTTTTTGGTTTTACACATTGAAATTTTTGACCTTTTTGAAGTCTTTTTAACTGTTCCTATGGAAACCAAACAACAAAAAGAGAACTTTGTGTCTGGCTTAAAGGGTTTTCTTAGCAACGCTGATGTTCGAATGTTTCTGTGTTTCAGTTTCCATTAAAGTTCTGCTCTCTGGCAAAGCTGGGTCAGCAGAATCCTGCTCGAGAGGTTACAGGGTTATTACATACACTTTGATTACATACATTTTCAGTTCAGAAAGAAAGGAATACAGATAGTTTAACAATCATGACAGTTATTCTGGCAGTTATTCGTAATTATATGTGAATCAAATTAAGAACACTTCCCCATTTGGGGATTAAGTCAGTATGCTAACAAAGAAAGATCGGTATTGCTAGCTAGTCAACAGACGTGTGTTATCAAGAGGTTACAGTCAGGAGGCATGTCGATGTTTTCCAAGCTGCCGCTGGATTAGATGCTTTATTTCACTCTGCTTCACAGAACAATCAGAGCAATCATGTAATAAACATTAAGTAGTCAGCCTGTGTGTGTGTGTGAGTGTGTGAGTGTGTGTGAGTGTGTGAGTGTGGATGTTCATGTACGTTCAAGACACAACCACACTTATTCATGTGGCAAACGGATGGAACATCAGAAACACAGTTGCATATTTTGATTAAAAATAGAATGTTTTTAATTAAAATCGATCATTGTTTCTATCCCTCGGTGTCTGATTGTTGTGTTGATCGTTGTCTGTTTTGATGCAGAGGTGGGACAAAATCATGGCAACGTGGTACAGTACACCATGTCACACCCTCCCACGGTCTCGGTCTCGGTGACATTCTATCTCAGATCTATGAAGGAGGGACCTCGTAATGCCGCTCACAAATATGTCAAACATTATTGTCCTATGTGCTTACCTTAAATCAGGATGCATTTAAGGAATGCCTTGTGCTGTATCACACATCGCTCCTTCACCTTTTTCATGATACTGTTGGGACAGTAATTAATTCATATTGTGGGCACGGATCAGAAGAGACAAAACAATAACTAGACCCCATTCATGGATTTTTGAGCCCATTAACAGTATTTAAAATGTAAAGGAATGGACACTTTGGGAAATACACTTATTTGCTTTTCTGTTGAGAGTCAGAGGAGATCAATACCACTCATGTCTGTACAGTAAATATGAAGCTGTAGCCAGCAGCCAGGTAGCTTAGCTTAGTTACTGGAATCAGGGGGCCACAGCTAGCCTGTCTCTGTCCAAAGGTGTAAAAAAAAAAAAGCCTACCAGCCCCTCTAATGCGTACTAATTAACATGTTATATCCACCAACATGCCAAAGCTCCGTTCCTGGCATTAATTAAACTCCTAAAAAACTCTGTTCATCAGCGTCACATATTTAGATGCTTTGGCTTGGATGTAACTGTAACCTCTAACCTTTAGTAATTCAGTCACACATGTTTAGACCGGACACTGATTCCAAACAGGAACAACTCCAAAGTCGTGTGAGTTTTTTTTCCTTTTGTCTGAATTATCGTTATAAATAAATATATCCACCATCTAAGTCAGCAGCTTAGCTATCTGACACACTGTTCTGAGTAACGTTTGCTTCAACTTTCTTCATCAGCACCCCCAAGCTACGTGAAATGTCCTGTCAGCATCTGACGTGAATCATCCTGCCTCTAGCACACTGCAGATTTGTGTGGACACAGTCGAGAGATAAAAGACAAGAAACCTGTGTCTTCTCTGGAGGTTTGGCTCTTGGATTTTCAGATCCTTTGGAAATACGTGAAGACTCGCCATTTCTCCTTATGCAACTTTGGAACTGAAAACAAACCCATCTCTGTCATCATTTGAAAATAGTGCAACACGCCGGACTGGCAAATAAATAGTTCCTACTCGTAATAGTTAGCTTTAAAGGTGCTATCAGGTGCAGCGGGACAGAGCCAGGCTAGCTGTTTCCCCCTGCTTCCAGTCTTTCTGCCGAGCTAATCAGAAAAAGTGGCATCAATCTTTTTCTATCACCACAAAAACACGAATTCTCAGATTTTTGAATTACTTTTATTCCAAAAGTCACCCATTGCAGACATGAATGCCAATATCGCTAAATCAGAACCCTTTGATTTCCTCCTTTCCTTACGTTGACTTCCCTCTTTGCAAGCTACTCATTCCAGTCTGACAGAACATGGAAAATTTTTTGAAAAACACAATTATGCAAAGAGGCTTTCTAGAGAGGAAGCCAGTGTCAACATTGTCTTCGGAAGAAGTGTTGCCGGCTGACATTCCCGGCTTTAGACCAGATAGCGTCATTCAGGCAGGGAAGGAATGAGGAAGAAACTAACCTGTCTGTTAACACGCGATGTGTGCATCACTAAACCGGTGGTACGTCAGCTCTTGAGAGTAAATGAATGAGTGATATAGTACCATGTTATTGGAGAAAAGGGTCACTCTGTGCATGGGTGACAGGCAGAGGGGAAGAGGTTACAATATATGGTCAGTGTGGCATTCAATGTCCAGGCCTCATGCTTGCCTTGCAGTCTGAAGTAGGTCAGTGGCTTTGTCCTTTTTCTCTGTTTCTCCCCAAACGGGAGAACAATACTTGTCAATGCGACAGATAAAGCAGAATAATTCGAAAAGTGTGCTGAAGTTTCTAATGTGTGTGGCATCGACGTACTGTGGGTGCACAGAAGAAATGAAATGCCGCTTCCTTTCCGAGCATCATGCAAGTAGAAATATGATTCAGTACAAAGGTGTTTTTATTTGAAACCACAAAGCACACTCGCTGTGAGCAATAGTCATCTGTCACCTTTTTCATAAACACCTAGCTGTGTTGAATCAACTCTAACTATAATTAAGTTAGCGGTGTGCTTATAGGAAACTGCCCAGATAGACCTACACTGCCAGAGTTAAATGTTAGTGGTTATAATGGCAGCAGAATCAATAATGGAAACTCCTCTGTAAATCATTGTGCAGGTAAATTCCCAACTGTGTTTACACTTTTGGATTTTCTACATAGTCAAAGAACAATGGGCTCACAAAATGAACTCATTTGCCAGCAATCAAAGTTTTTCTGTTTTATTTCATCCCAGTGACTCTATTCTGTTTTCTGCTTCAGTGGAGGTGTCATCAGTGGCACTTTTGCTTTCTTGTTCTTGTTCCTAAGAACTCTCATGACACTTCTCCAAAGTACCTGTTCAGTTTTCAGTGATACGCTGCCATCACACAAGCACTTGAGCTTTTCCAGTTCCCTTTTCCAGAGTTTGCTTCCTCAGTGCAGCCTCACAATCACACACACAATTTCATAATGAAATATGGTATGAATTGTTCTTTTGTCCTCAGCTGTGGTCACCTTTCTCATGACTGCATGAATGGAGCTTAAAAAAAAAAAAAAGAGTCAAATCTCAGATGGAAAACTAAATGATGACGAAGAAATAACGCTTGTCTGCTCTTCTGCCTCATAGTATATTCAAATTCCTCTGGTGTTGGACAAGAAGATGATTTCATGTCATCATACTCTCAGGTAATGATTCACAAAAACACACACACACACACACACACATGCACACACACATACACATACACACACATGCAGAGATGAAGTTCCTCTTCGTGGGTCTGGGGCTTTCGGGTTTTTTTTCATCCTTCTGCTTCTGGTGGCCATATAAACAGCGACAGCATCCTCGGTTCATGCAAGCAAACTGAACACACGATCAGCTCAGCCGTCTCACCTCTGGCACGCTCATTTGGTCAGCTTTCAGTTGTGAATTTTTTGGATCAAGTCCAATTGTCAAGGTAAGATCTACTAACTGGTTTTCTCTGAATTCTCCTGCTTTTTTTCTCTCTCTCAGGCATTTTGTTCTGTAGATACTCTTTTGTTGACACTTTTTGAT
Source organism: Chaetodon auriga (assembly GCF_051107435.1). Taxonomy (NCBI): domain Eukaryota; kingdom Metazoa; phylum Chordata; class Actinopteri; order Chaetodontiformes; family Chaetodontidae; genus Chaetodon; species Chaetodon auriga. The sequence goes on from NC_135088.1 coordinate 9,787,435, forward strand.
AAATCATATACTTAAGAAATGCTGAATTAATGCATGACGGATGATTTTATTTCATATCCATGAAGTCCTGTTGCTCACCATTAAAGAATGATCAAGTCACTATGACTTTATATCAGTGAAGGAATGTTAATTCACAGTTACTTCGTATATTCATTGATATGCAATTAAGTTGAATCAAGACCCATGTATTTACTCAGCCTCTGAAAGTACCTTTTCTCAATGAAATATGAAGCTACTTTTTAAACTAAGCCGGCCGTCAGATGCAAACATTTCTATAATAAACATAAATACAGTTACATAAAAAATGTGATTTGTACCCTTGTTATTAAGGATTAAACATTCATTCTAATATGCTGAGGTTAATACCAGTTTCATTAGTGTCAGACTCATTTTAAGTTAGAATTTAACTAAAAAAAAATCCACATTATTGACATTCTCAATAATCTAGGTGATATCTACAAGTAGTAATTAAGATGGAGGTGAATTTGATGATTGTCTCGTTCAATAGGAGAGCATTTCCTTAAAGTGTTGTAAGAAATACTTTTATTCAAGTGGTGAAATGGCACTTCAGAGGTATGCTATGCTTTACTTCAGTTCCGAGTAGGAGTCGCAGAATAAATCTGTGGGATTGTGATCTGCTTTAGAGGAGAGGAAAAATGAAACATATATATTAACAGATATATTAATGCACAATGGTAACAAAGGGTCGCAGCTCGCCATATGTTGTGGAACCACTGCTTTACATGAGTATCACCATTTTGGGAGGCTTTGTCCTTGACTTGACTTTTGTCCTTCATTTTAGGATTATAGTTTGCTACTTTTCAGACTTTACTCGTGTCTTTAAAATGTGAACTTTCCAAAAACTATGATAACCACCCTTGTTATGACTGGATGACGAATGAAAAATGCTTCCAGTCCCTGTACTCGATTAACTTATTGTCCTTTCATCCAGATGCGCTCATTGACCCTCATGGTCCTGTGTGCCGCACTGTGCTGCGCCACCTCCGACATCAACCAAAACAACATAGAGACTCTGATGGATAATGGTTGGTAGCTCCTCTTTTTTTCCTACTGAATATTCTTCTTTCTTTCCATTTGTGCCTTCGCCTCACATACAGTAGATGTTGATTAAAGCCGGTCTCTTTGTATCTTTTCTACTAGTTGTGGTCCTAAGGGTGCCTTATGGTGTGGGCACCAAGGTGTATGTTCCTCTGACCTGTGGAGAAGCTTATGAAAACCAACCTGTGTTTTGGAAGAAAAACGGTAATACACCTGTTACTAATACTACTGATATTATTTCTGCTGCCACTAATAGTATCTAATAGTATTTGTGCCGATATGATGCAACACAGTATGATAGGATACTAATAAATCTTGACATACAGATTACACTTTCTGCAATAAGCTAAACTTTTCTTCAAGTGGGACATTTTCTCTGTTTTTACGACATTTTGAAGCATCGACAGCGTTCTTACATTGACTCATGTCCTTGTCTCAGGCATGGATCTTACGCCAGCTCTGCAGGGGAACCAGGTTAAGGTCCTGGTGGAGGAGATGGATGGAGGAAACTACACGTGTCACTTGGGCCCAGATGGAGAATACCTCAACCACACTGTGATCCTGATCCAGCTAGATCCAGACAACAGGACTGTCATACTGGAGGAAAAATCCCCTGAAGAAGGTAAGATAAGAAAGATGGAGGGAGCGAGGAGGGAGGGACAGAACAAAGAAGGTACACATTGGGTGAAAAGACAAGGAGAAAGATAAAGATTTGCTGTGTTATTGGACCTGGCGAGAGTTAAATCACTGGAAGAGACTGGAGGATAGATGTCACTGAATGGACGAGATAAGAAAGATGGTCAGAGAGGGAGATAAGATGGGGAGGGGCAGAGGGTTGTGGCCCAGAAGCAGACAATGTTCAGAAGATAAGACGAATGGTGGAGCAAAAAGAAATTGGATAAAAGGAGGATCGGAGGTAGTGTGGTGATGGGAGGGGAGGGGAGGACGCTATTGGACAGGAAGAAGATACAAAGACAACATTAAAAATGAAAAGGAAGCAAAGGCAGCAGAGAGTCGTTAAATTCATGCTGAGACTTTGATGTATGTGCTGTAGCATAAACAAGCTTGGTGTGGTTTGTGGTTGACACATTGTGCATCTTTATGTCACACCCATCATCATGTTGTTAGTGCAGGTGGTTCTCAAAAAAGACACCAAACTTGTTTCTAGTCCCCAAAAGTATTTCATTTCTGGGATCAAAGCCTTTTCTCTTTAGCTTTACTGAAGAAATTAAACATTTTTTGCAAGATCCCATGAAAGCTCTGAGAGATTTAGCTCTGTTTGTACTGAAAAAACTTCATCCTCTCTCTGGTTTGGTGCCATAAGGCAATGTTGTTCTGCGCCTGATTTGATGGAACAAAATGTTAAATATAGTGAACAGGCTGGTGAGAAGCTGGCAGTTTCCTCCTCAGTTGTCTGGCTTGCTCACAGTAATTATATTAACATCCGGAAATCAACCTTGCAATGATTTATTGATGTTTAAATGCTGCAACCTTGAAAAGAAAGTGCTCTGAAACACAAATGAAAGTGATAAAAGAACATTAAACACAAACAGGGGCAGAATGCTCACAGTGTTTCTGCTCCTCCAGGTCACATCCACTGCTCAGCACCTAACTATAAAGGCTCCTTCCACTGCACCTGGACAAGAACAGCGTCCAGACCCAACGCCGCTGTGATCCTGGTGAAGGCAGAACGGTGAGGAGAAAACCTCTCATCCTACTCATAGATCATGTGTCCTGTTCTAGACAGTGTTTGTACCAACCATCTTGTCTTTTTTAATTTAGTTATTTGGAAAAGATTCCCTGTGAGCTGGATGCTGATGGATCAGGGGTTCACTGCCAGGATGCCAACTGCCCTTACAAAGAGGAACAGCACCACATCTCCCTCACCGTTTACATCCACAGCTACTCTCGCCTCGAGGCCTACACAAAGGCGTTCTACCTGAGAGAGATTGGTAAGTGGTTGTTTTTTAATGGCTGTGACAAACAGGTTGTTTGTGAGTACATACCTAAAAAATATTTTAGTATTTCCAGCCATCCACCATTTTCCCCTTCTGTCTGTCTGCCTGCCACATCCTCCTCACTGCACTGTTTCCCTCCCCTTTTCACCCTCCTCCACCTCATTCCTCCCCTTCCTCACCTTATTTAGTGAGGCCGGCAAAACTCCCTAACCTGCAAAGCAGTGATGGGAAGTTGTTCAGCTGGAGCTACCCTGACTCCTGGGAGCAGCCCTGCACCTTCTTTGGCCTGCAGTTCCAGGTCAAGGTGGTCCACCACAGACATTCCTGTCACAGTGAAGAGCTCATAATGGTAATCAGCACAAGCATGACTGAGATCAGATTCCAGTTGGCTACTGTAAAAATGCATTTTCTGACTTCCACTTGAACCACATTTCTTTGTCTTTAATATGCCATCTCTTCTGTTGTGCAGCACACCACCACTGAGGAAACTAAGTTTGAGGTCAATGTCAAAGCCAAGAAGTATGTCTTCTGCGTGCGAGCTCAGGACAAACACACCAGCGGGCCGTTTAGCCCCTGGAGCCACTGCATGTAAGTACATCACTTGGCCATTAAGAGTAAGAACTGTTTTGACTGGGTTTGCTACCAAAGATGTTATTTGTGTGAGCATTTATGATTTCTCCAAATGATACCAAGTTGTGCCACCAACGCTGATCTGATTCATACTGACTCATTCTAACCTGTTCTGTCTCCAGAGTGAACCAAAATACTGTAAGCTGCTAACTTCTTTTGCTGGGCGGCAGCCAGAAAGGAACAAAGAACACATGGATGGAAGGAAACACTTTTGTTACTCCTGTATTTTGACTTTTAAAACAATGCACAAAAAGTGGAGTGAATGTATTCCTGTACAGTATTTATTGATTACTCATTTGTCTCTTCGGAACTACAGAAACATTTATTTATAATATGATTGAAACCAATGACTTCCAATACCCTTTATGCCCAATGGAATTCTTATTTATAACTATCCTTGCAGAACTGTTGCCAAAATATTTCATAATAAATTGATTTATATGTTCATTTACTGAAGCGTTCAGCATTTTGATGATTTATGATTAACTGTTTCCACACTGTAAAAGATGTCTGTGACGACTGAAAGAACAGTGAACAATGCAGCCAATTTCGGTACAAAAAAAAGGTTTATTGTCATATCTACAGCCAGGACGTCAGGGATGTGAGGAGGAAAACACAAAAAGGCAGACCTCAAGAAATGAAAAGGAGTTGAATATTCAAGAGAGCTCTAATCCTGACTGAATCTTAACAAAGAAAAAAAAAACAAAAAAACACATCCCTGATGTTTCCAAGAGCTTCAGGTGCTTCTTTTTCATGAGGTGGGGGAAACACCTTCCCTCAACACTTGCCCCCCTTCATCCATAACTTAAAATAAACACTGACAATAAGTGCAGACACATTAATTTCATTAATGGAAAAGATATCCCCCCAAAGAAAACACACATAAAAAGCAAGTTTTTTTTGCTGTCAGTTTCCCATCACCATCCCTCATCCTCTCTTTGTTCATTAACGCTTCGATTTACCAAAACAGTTCATCAAAGGCTCGAAACGAAACACAGACTGAATTCTGCGTCGAAAAACAAAAGCTAGAACTGATCCTTTGCATGTATCTGAGTGTGTGCGTCCAGCGGTGCAACAGAGCTGGCACATAACAACGGAAATAGAGCAGCAATGATTAACCAATTAGTTGTCAACAATTAATCAACTATTTCGATAATTGATTAATCGGTTTGAGTGATTTTTTTCAAGAAAAAAAAAGTCAAAATTCTCTGATTCCAGCTTCTTAAATGACAATTAACTGAAAATATTTGGGTTGTAGACAAAACAAGACATTTGACGACGTCATCTTGGACATCGGGGAACACTGATCGATGTTTTTCACCATTTTCAGACATTTTACACAGTATACATGTATGACATCCTCCAACCCGCAGGCCTGCGTCTAATGTCCCCTGCATACAAGTAACAGGTTTTCCATCAAAACATGCACACGACAGTCAGTTGCTATGATGAAAGTATTTTCACTACAACCAGTCTGGAGCTCGACAGCTTTTAATGTAACAGTAGCTTTGACGATTCTTGCATATTATTATCAAATTATGAGGATTACGGGTGTCAGTTTCGTGCTGAAGGACTTAAATTTATCTTTAATTTTGACCACTGCTCTCAACAAAATCTTTTCACTCCAGTTTTTCACTTAAATTCTTCATCGCAGTTTGCACAGAATAGATTTGCATGTACTGCAGTGAAAGACTTGTAAATTGTGGATAAATCCTCAATTCTTCAAGACATTTTAGATACTTGCTATATAATTTGCTCTTTCTAATTATTTTTTGATGAAGTCAAATGAGAGGGGTGGTGGACGCCGCGTATTGACCTGAACCATGATGAAATTATTTTTGTATCTATTTCAATGGCTCGGTATAGCTTGACAATCAAAGCAAAGTATGTCTACTTTTTATTGGTGAAGTAGATATGTAAAAGTGGCATGCGGCCTCAGACCTATGAGTGGTTTTTTTAACCGCTACAGGTGGATTTTACCATTGCCACACGGACTGGTAGTAACTGTTATCATTGTAAAAAATGCAAACAATATTTGAAAAAAAAAAAAAAAAAAAAAAAAAAAGTTGAGATTGGGGAGAGACAGAGAACATGCAAATATAGAAACTGGGAAGCCCATCTCAGTCCTGAGCCTTTGAGTGCTGGAAGCTGGAGGGTTAGTGTGGGCTCTGTCATAAGGTTTGAAATGAAGGATCTGTAATAGCCAAGTTTGTGTGTGCGTGTGTAAGAACTGGATGACGGGATGGTAGCATCCAGCCCGAGTCTTCACCGAGGATGTGGTCCCTCTTCAGTGGTGCTGCCTCTTAGATAGATACCTAAACACAAACACAAACAAACACACACACACACACACACACACACACACACACACACGTACACGCACACGCACGTACACATTTCATATTTCAGACATATTCAATGTGAGTGTTCTTGGAGGTACATTATGCAGGCATTATTGCATATGTTGGCTGATTTGTTTTCTTTATCATTTTCTTGTATATGGAAGTTCTACTAGGTGCTACAAGCATGCACTACGTCACTACTACCATGCAATTGTCCTAATTACTGTTTAGCATATATGTGCCTACCTTTCCCAGTGTTTGTGGTTGAGTCCGCCGAAGTCGTCAAGCTTGGCGATTTCTTTGAGGTACTGAGCGAGTTTATACAACTCTCTGTCCTTCTCCCTGTTAAGATGGGCCTTCATGAAGGGTCGAATCTAACACATAAACACGCGTAAAATAAGTTTCAGCGAAGGGAAGAGGGTCAAAACAATGACAGAGATGCTGGCTGCCTACCTTTAGTCCGTTCTGTGGGTTCATGAGAAAGTTTCGTCCGATGTCGTCAAACATTATGGTGTTCTTCTTGTTGTAAAATTCTCCGTACTTCCCCCATATCACACCAAGGGGTTTCACCTGGCACACCAAACAACAGCTAAATCTCAATACATATACTTGCTTCTGCGGTGAAAGATGTTCACATCAGTAACATGTGTAATGCATGCATGAGTGAAGTGAAACAGGCCAATATTTTCATTTATGAAGTGTACCAACCTCCACAACCCCTCTCTTAGGGGTGTGTACTGTGATCATTGCTGCACTGTCCAACATGAACGTAATCTTGTAGTTAGGGTTGTCTGTCACTCCCAGCTCCTACACACACACACACAAACACACACACAGCCAATATTGTTATCTTCTGTTCTCCTCTGAACCTAAACCCTGTCAGTAGAATTGATTAACACTGCCACCTTTTGGCAAGAAAGGGGTACAGTGCAGTACATACTAATCTGTGAACAACACAAACACAAACACAACAAGAGGAACACTTACTTTCATTTTGGCATCAATCCACTTCATACTTGTAGCAGCTAAGGAGAGAAAGCACATGTGTCAGATGTATATTCCCCAAGCAGAGACTGCTGGGCACAAACACACAGAGGAGATTAACATTCAAACAAACAATAATGACGTTAATACATGGACTTAGTACCTGTAAAAAAAAAAGAAAAAGAAAAAACACTGTACACTACAAGCTGTCCAATAAAAGAAATGCTGCATTTTCAAAGAACTGCAGCCATAAATACTGTATCTTAACAACTACATTCTCCTACTTCTCTACAGTAATGCGTGCCATTTAGTACAATTTAGACATTGAGAAGAGAAGAGAAGAGAAGAGAAGAGAAGATACATACACCAGATGACAATGTCATAGTCCTCATAGGCTGATGTCAGAAACTCATGAAGGTATGGTCTCATCAGCTCTTGACCCGTTTCTGCACACGACTTGTGATCTAAACAAAAATAGCATATAGACATCAATGCGTTAGCAGAGGTTTTCCACGTTTGAGTCACAACTGATAGCCTAACAAACAGTGATTTATATTTTGCAAAGCGCCCTTTTCTACTGACTTCCATAACACCCATATAACGTATGCATGTGCACACATGAAGAAGAGAAACAGTGGAGATGGAGTGTGCAGTAATGTACATTTAGAGTTAACCCACAGTGCTTACTTTTAGCATGCTATGATTTAACAAACCATACAGTCCGGGGTCTCCCAGTCTTGTTCTTAAAGAGCCAAATGTCGGTGTCACTGTAACTTACCGAACAGTGTATAGTCCACATCCAGTACCAGAAGCCTCTTTCCTTCTCTGGGAGGGTTCAGCTCCTCCACCTTGTAGTCTTTCACTCTGCGTGCTATTTTAGCAAGGTTCTCCTCTCTAGAGACACAGACCAATAATTTTTTCTCTCTCACACACAGATATATATCTCCACACCCTCTCACACATTTCATATTGCTTCTATACATGCACAGACACATAAAAATGGCAAAAACACCTAACCTGTTCTCCACTTCAATGACCTCCTCCTCGATGTCAAAGTCATTGACCACATCATCATTCTCTGGGGGAGGTGCTAAAACCTCTTCCTTCACAAAACAAAAGACACAAACACTTGTACCAAACAGCCAAGGGGAACTTATAACACAACATAGAAACTCAGGCTAGTTAGGCAACATGTGAACCCACAAAATGACAACACTGTAGTCAACAGCTAGCAGGATCATCACCTAACCAACCACAACTGAGGAGCTAATCAAAGCCAGTTAGCGACTCGAAGTCTTAGATAACAAGGGTGGGGTGCATAGTCCTTTAGGTATAGTCCCAAACAGATATCTTTGGAGTGAGTTCATTTCTCTGTCACCCCGTCACCTACCAGGCTCTCCTCTCTGGTACCCATCATCATGATCTTAGTGTTAGGCTTCAGCTTCAGAGAGCCTAGCTTCACCTCATCCTCTGCAGGTTTGCCTGAGTGAAGGAATGAGAAGAAGGAAGGGGTAGTAAGAGAGGAGGGAGATTCATTTAGTTAAAAACCTAGAAAAAAAGTAATTATTTATAGAGTACAGACAGGTGGAGAAAACTGACACTTAGGCAGATAACAGGCTGAGAAATGGGGATGTTTGTACAAAAACATCAGCTAATTATGAAAGTGGATTAGCATAGCCAAAGCCTGGAGAAATGCAGGCGTGGGTTTAAGTTTGGAGAGAAGTTTCATATGACTTGTTAACAGCAATGCAAAGGTGCAAAGGGAAATGAAGTCCTCGTATCTTGTCCACTTGGTTTGGATATCATATGGTATTATGAACACTGGGTCAGGTATAGCGCACTTGTGATCACTGACGCCCTCTCACCTTTGACCTTGAGTCCCAGTAGTTTCTGTCTCTCTGGCAGCACCCCAGTCAAGGTCTTAATGGACTGTTTCAGGTCCATCACTGTGTCCTCCTCAGACAGAGAACTGATGGAGTACTCCTGACCTCCCCACTTTATGATCACTGACACTGACATGGCACACACGAGCTCTTCACACACATACACACACACTGGGGTGCAGCTGGAGTTAGGTATGCACGCGCACAGCCGGGTGCACACACTTTCAAGTAAATAGTTCCAGCTACGGTGACAAACATGCACACATATACCTTGCAGACAGAGGGGAATAAGCAAAGTAACAAGACGTGTCAGGATGTCACACTGTAACTGGCTGTAGCTTGAGCAAAACATAGAAAGTAGCTAACAATGAAACACACTGAGCAAAACATGATATCATCATTGGTAAGCATGTGTTGTTTTGGCTGGTTAACTGCAGCCACAACGGCCAAATGCCATCTAATCAGAGCAGACACTGACAGTCCCTGATGTTGATATTTTTAGCATGAGATGGCTAACACTGACTAGCAACAATGTAAACACGCGAGGTAACCACAGCCAACTAGCTAACATTAGCTGACGAAGCTACACGGTTTGAGTATCCTCACCTGGCAGAGCAGGCTAACATGTAACGCTTGTCGAACAGTCAAATTTCGTCGAGAAGTTGAATGAATGAATGAAGTTTGCCGTTTGGTTCATTCATCGACAGGCGCACACTCTGTTCTTCCTGGCGTCCTGAATCCTGCCGGTAGTGACGTAGGGAAAAAAAAGCTTCGTTACCATAGAGACCATTCTTAATAGATTAGCATAAAACCGTTTGATAATTGATCGTAACCCTTAAATGCCACCTAGCAAAGACAACGCGGAAAAGAAAAGAAAAGTTTTAGACCACTTAAATGAACATGAGGCTGAGTGTGGCAGATTTATGCTTTAAAAATGTTCTCTGATAGATCAAAATGACCAGAAATAAGTTTGTGTTTGCGCTGTCCACCAGCATATTGATCCTGTAGCCTATACCTCAATCGGAAAATTCAGGGCAGATAATGCAAACTTTCCATTCACTCTTTTGCAGGAGAATTTTTACAGGAAATGTACTTTGTGCCCAAATTGCTGTCCACTAGACAAATATCAGCGAATTTCCCATCACGGCGCCGGTACACTTGATTGCCAGACTGTGCAGTGTTACTGATGTTTGGTAAGTTTTTCATTGTTTTATTGTTTGAACTCCCTGGAAAGTTGCTTTGATACTTAGTGCATTATCCTGGTGAAAGTTATACTTACATTACATGCAGTAAATAAAACATTTACAGTATTAATGAAACAGTGGAAATATGACAATATCCCTTGTCTTGGACATATGTAGCAACGCCACAGCTGAGTGACTGACTTCCACCCTCCAAACCTGATCAGATTCACAATTCACAGAAGCGAAAACTAGCAAAATATTCTGGTATAGTGAGGACAGTAATTTTCCACAAAGATAAAAGTACATCAGATTAACAAACTAGGTTCACTTTCTTGTATTTGTATAACAAATAGGAGAGCAAAAGATTTAATGGGACAGACTCTATTGCGCATGCCTAATACAGCCTCCTCGGTACTTTCGGGTAATGGCTGCTAGATGAGATGAGCGGATCGGCCGCATCCTTTGAGTGTGAGGCACTTCCATCGAGAGGACCGTTAACTCGGGCGGTGCCGAGTTAAAATGGTCGATATCCGACCCGAAAAACACCCCGAAACCGTTGTACATATTGCGAACATCGTCCTTCAAATGTAAGTTCGCTTATTTTCTCATTAGTTTTGGCTGAGAGCCACAGCTAGCTTGGGATGTCTACCAGTTTGGTTGCTAGCTAGGCTACAGTTGGACTTAGTAGCTAGGGACACCATTTGTGCTAATGTTTAGATGGTTAAAGCTAACACTGACTGCCTCTAAGCGAGCGTGTGTGGTCGCTGGTGTCTAAACTGGGAGCTTTAGAACCAAGCTAAGGCCTCGGGTATGTTTTTATACCCTGTTGTGTTTTAGAGAGCTCGGTTGTTGACAGTAGCTAACTGTCAGCGATGCTAGCTGACTATTAGCCGGAATTGTTGGCACCGTGCCTGCTCCCTGCTCGATGCAGCTCATCATCTCTACTCAGCATGTAACGTTACACTCTTACAGCTAACGTTGTATTACCAACTTGACATACCACTTTTGGAGAAACTTAAGCCGCTCAGTTGGTTTGTCGGCCCTGTGCTGCAACAAACGAAGCAGTATGGTTAGCAGAGTGTTGCAGTATTTTGCGGCGTAGCTAAGAGATTCTTTCTTCCGTCGAGACAGAGGGGTTACTAGAGTTCATGGCGTACCACAATCGATGCAGCACTCACTCATCCATAACGTTTGTAGTGCCGGTGTGTCAGTTAAGCGAGTAATGGTATAAATACATCCATTTAGACTAAGTCCGACCACACCATGCCCCGGAGCTGTTAATGGATTACGACAGATAAAAATACAGTGGTAGACGACCGCGTTATATAAGCTCGTATTCTGCGAAGTGATCTGTCTTTGGCCAGTGATAGTCGTGGTGAATTCAGAGTTATGTAAGTTAGTAAGTTCTCTCCCAGGCTGCCGGGACGTTATTAATGGATGGAAACTCTGCTATTGGCAACTTTGAAGTAGTCTCTGGCGTTATAAAGAGATCGGAAACTTGTCTTTTAAGTGCCACATCAGACGGCTGGGTGGAGTGATCGAACTTTATTCTGCATTTGAACATCTAAGAATAGATTCAATCCGTTTTTATTTAGAGAGTAGCGTCCCGAGTGTGTTTTTCCGTGAAATGGACTGTAAACAGGACTCACGTGTGGCCGTTTACGGTACCGTCATGACAGGTTTCTAAACACACAGGACTGTAGCAGGCCTCCTGTTTGGAGTCAGAGTCACTGTTAGCATCAACAAAAAAAGGCCCTCATGTTTCCATTTGTGGGACTGTGAGTTTATGACAAGCTCCAGTGTTGCTGCTCCATAGCCTGATTGGCCATGATTGATTTATTGGTGGTCCTAAAGTCTTTAAAAAGCACACGAAGCAGGTTTGTCATGAACTGTTATAACACGGAAGCTGCAGCAGGGTCACTTATCCTGTCAGCAACAATAGACTCAGCTCGCCTTGGAGTAAATGTCGGTCATCATGAAAGGTTTTTTACTGTAAGAGTTAAATAGATCGAGACACATTGATTGTACAAGGCGTTTCCTGGCATGAAGATTGAATCACTTTTACTGATTAGTAATTTGATGAATTAGGTGGAACTGCTTTGATTCAGTTGTCTTTTGATTTGATCGATGGGTCATTTTGTGTTGCAGCAGCAACTGTAATAAAGTTTGAAATGAACTCTTAAGTATTAGAATATCTGTCGTTAAGTATACCATGGGTATACATGTGTGCATATTGCAGTAAGATGTGTCAAATTATTGTAACTCTAAATTGAAAAACTGTATTGCACTGTGCCAGGAGTTAAGGCAAATGTAATTATAAAGTTTAATTAGTGAGTCCAGTAAGAACCTTAACAGCCTCCCAGTCCATGTCCATACTGCGACTATGCTGTGTGAAATGACAGAAATGTTAGCCATCAGAGATTTTGCCATACGCCTTACATATGGAGGTATATACCCTTTCCCTTTCAATATTTCTGACTGTGTTAGGCTGTTGCGACAGGGCAGTGTTGCACATCAGTGAGCAGGACAGATTTATGCAATATTGGATTTACAAGATTTTTGCATAAATATGATGAACACTATGTGTTACTAAATGTTTTCTGAATTAATGTTATGAACATGTACTTACATTAATATTGTGATCAGAAAACTCGAATACTGTCAACAGACTTCGCCTACCATAGCAATGTGTTGTAAAAAAGGAACTAAACACACCAATATAAACAGAACAGTGTGTGGAAAAACTGAGGAAGCGTATATGTGAATAAGCAAATTTTGCAAGTGTGCCTAATTTGTTATTCTGTCGCTGAGTCACACCTGCATCAGAACACCTGAAAGTGGTACCACATAGTTTATTTTCACAGTTGCTTGTGCAGTGCTCATGTTAAGTTCTGTGCAGTTGGTCATTGTTTGAAAGCAAACAGAAAGGCCCGGATTCCTTTGCATGCACTCAAGTCTAGATTGATCAATGACTGTTTAACTATGCAAATCATAACTGTGGGTGAAGCAGTTCGTGTAGCCACTTTTGGAACTGGAACAACCTTGCAGTATTCCTGTGGTGTCTGCAGTTACATCTTATTCCAGACTCGCTCTTTTCCCATGATTGTGTTTCTTGCATTCCTGAATGAGCAGCAGGGAGGAACATGACACTCACAAGTGAGGGAACGAAGGCAGTCAACAAACAAAATGAGTTGTATCTGGCAGCAGTGTTTGTTTCTGCTGACTGCCCCGCCTGACTGGTCCTCCCTGCACAAACACACAAACTAGAACCTGTGCACTGAGCAGCTCAGCACATTCTCCAGCCATTAACATCACCAAGAATGATGCAATGTTTAAGATTGTAAATGTGAATAGGCTTGTTGTGAATGATAATAATTCCCTACTCTCAACACCATTAACTATTCACTGATCAAGAGAAAATGTATTTCAAAAAAGAAAACGTCATGGCTCATAATCTGCAGAACCATAGCTTTTAACATTAAGCTAGTTAGCTTTGTTATCGAGATGAGTCTTCATCATTACATTGGACATGAATAGATTGGTTTCAGTCATTTTGGTAAGAAAATGCTGAGTGTTTCCCAGTCATGTGCAGTACTTGTGTTTCTTCTTATACTGGTGTTTCAGTGTTTTGATAATATAAATGGGGGGATGCTAGTTCTAAAGCCTCTAGTGCAAGTAAAACAGCCTGTATGCCAACATTTCATCAATGCCTTCATTAAATATTTAAGATGTCTGCCAAATAAGTGTAATTTGTTTAAGTTATAGTGTTATTTTTCAGTTATTCTGCAAGTAGATAAACACATTTGTTTTGCTTCAGCTTCAAATATGAATAGGCCCACGAGATGTTATGCACAGTAATTGTTATAATGGTAGGCATTTAACACCACCCACCTGTGAAATGCAGGAAAATGTTGGCTGCTGCTGGATAGTTTATCTATACTGCCAGCCACAATAAAATTACACTACTATAAGGAAAAATGGATCATGGAACAGTTAACAGTTGATGTATTTTACATGAAACTCTCACTGTAACCTGGATGATAAAGGCAATTTGCTTATTGTGATCTTGTTTCATGTGAAATTGGTTTCTTAATCTGACTCTCTACCTCCCTATGACCTCCCTTCACTCCCCACCCCATTCCTCCTCCTTTGCTGCTGGTTTGATTTCATCTTTTCCCTCATTATTGTCCTCATCCTGTGTAACTGCTTCCTATTTCCCCATGCATCCTATTTAATTTCCATCCTCTTTTTGCTCATTGTGTCTCTGTCACTACAGTGTACCCACTGTTAACATCCCGTCTTAGTGGTCAGTTCTGCCTGCCGATCAGAGGTTAAGCTGAGGCCATGGCAGTGAAGGACCGTGTTGAGGCGGTGCTCAATGTGGGTCTACGTGTTCCCAGCATCATGCTGCTGGATGTCCTGTACCGCTGGGACGTCAGCTCCTTCTTCCAGAAGATCCAGCGCTCCAGCCTCTCCAACAACCCCCTGTTTCAGTACAAATACCTGGCACTCTACCTGCATTACGTGGGTCAGTGTCTGCACACACACACACACACACACACACACACACACACACACACACACACACACACACACTCACGGGCTGTTAAAGTATGAGTACATTATCCCTGTATTAACACTTTGAAGAGAATTAGTGTAAAGCACACACATTATGCAAATTACACAAATGCCTTACACTCTGCGCTACATACAATTTTACACATTTGATAACTTAACACACGTATAAAGAGCTATAGCTACTGGCGTGTCAATTAAATAATCATAACCTGCTGTAGGTGTTTTGTTTGGACTAATTGACCGGGCTATCAGCTAAAGGGCCTCCTGTTTCACTGGCTTTATCAGTAGATGAAGTCATAATTTTATATCTCTTGGTTGGATCTGCATGATTTTCTTCTCTTTTATTTTCCATTCAGCAATGTCAGCCTCTGTACCCAACTCTGTCACTTTCAAAATGCTCACACATGCTGGTAGACAGTAAGCCATGTGGCTGTGCTTTGAAGTGGTTTCAGAACCGTCGGGAGGGATTGTTTGGTATGATGACAAGAGGAGGTTTACCTGATGGTAAAATAAAAGATGGATGCTGTCTGAAACAAGTTTTCCTCTTTGCTAGTACAGTGACTAGGGCATGATCCTTCACTGGCTTCCCGCCAACCTACAGTAACCAAAGCAAGAGAAGTTGATTTCTAAAATAATAACAGGTTGAGTTGGGCAGATCCGATTCAGTATCATTATTGGGTGCTGATACTGATGTAGTGCATTCATTGGATATCGGACTGACTTCACCGACCAATGTACCGATCCAATTTGCACAGTTGGATCACAGTTCAAATAAATTGCTTTGGAACTACTTTCAATTTAATGCATTTTTGTATATTTTATTTTTTGCTCTTTTTAATAAGAAGTGCTGTGTCGTTTACTCCAATCTCATGTGACCTTGAACATGATACGACCATGACATCAATACTACAAATAATAATAATCAAGAAAGATGAGCTGTGGTATGTGTATAAGCAGATATCCAATTTCAGGTATCAGAACTGGATTGAAACTTAAAAAAAACGGCGGATCCCTCTCTATAGTAACTGGAATCAATCCTGTATCCATTAGCAGTACAGTTAACCTAAAATACACATGTTTTAATATAGCAGTTCAATTTTGGTTCACCACCACAGTTCTTCCTTGTGGCACAGTGCATTCATCCACCAGATTTCACAGAAATACATAACTGATTGACATTCTGCTGACAGTCAAAAAGCTGGCAAAAACATAACCTCAGTGGTGAGAACAGTGAAGTGAGGAACTCGACAGTATTCCTCAAGTGTGGCGAAACATGATTTTAAAAACACTCTTCCTTGCTGTTTCCCAGGATTGAACTTTAATTGGAAGGTTGGCAGTTGTGTCTTTTCTACTTAAATGTTGATGAGAGTTTTACAAGCGTATTGTGAGTCTCAGCCGCTGTTAATCATGTGAACCAAGTAATGACACATCCTTTTTAAAGGGTGTTATTCATTTACAAAAGGTCTCTGCTACACAGGCAGCCAGTCAGCTGTATTTCAGTGACACACGAGTACTGAATGACAGTAGCAGTGATGTGAGGGTGAAATTGACACAGCAAAGTCTGAACCCCCTAACCCTAACCCTAGCCCTGACTGTTTTGAGCTAGCTCAAAGAAAACAGCTAGCTAAAATCACAGACAAGCACAGCATTGAGTTTTCTGTGTGTGTTTAATATGTCTGTGTTTGCGAGTGTGTGCTTCCAGACTTGGCTGCAGTTGGTTAATGAGCCAATAGGCTTGGTATGTGCTGATGAGCGCTGTGGGTGGACAGACAGAATAAAAGGAGAGAGAGGCAGTAAAGCCGAAGTAACTGTTGCTATGTGCTGAGGAGGTTATTTCATGTTTTTATTTTTTTGCTCTGTTTTAGGTAGTGGACTGTATGCTAAGCCTATTGGCAGCAGTGACTGTTTGTTTGACTGTCAAAAATAGCTCCCTGCAATTACATAAGAAACATCTGTCACACGCACACACATATACACACCAAGTATATCACAAACAAAAGCACAGATGAAAACACAGCGTGTTCCACAAACAGGGAACAATAGAGAGACTTTTATAATGCGTGTATTGTATGTACTTTTTACTTGATGCCGTTTTTGTTGATCGTCTCTACTGGTTCTGTGTCCGTGTGTGCATGTGTCTGTGTGTCTGTATGTGTGACCACCTCGCAGGTTACATCCTGAGCTTGGTGCTCCTGACTCTGCCTCGTCAGCACCTGGTTAAACTCTACCTGTATGTCCTTACGGCCCTGCTGCTGTTTGCTGGTCACCAAGTTTCAAGGTACACACACACACACACACACATGTTATTTCTGAATCTGATGATGATCTGATGACTTGCAACACGGACCTTTCAAGTAAGAGTTATTATGCTCTGTCAGACAGACTAAGTTCATTTAAGCCATGCTGTCAGTTGTAATGGCTTGTTATCATCATTAGATTGACACCATAGCCTTTAGGGAGCATTTACCGTGTAGTGTAATGGACTGTCTCTTTTTCAAGGCATTTACTGACAAAATATATATCAATAGCTGGCGTGAGTTTTCCTTGTGCTGGGTCAGATGAAGGGCTAGAAATCTTTGTGTTAATCTAGCTCAGTGGTATTTAATAAGTCACAATAGACTGCCCTGTATATTGAGCATTTTGACCTCTCTTTCTCAGGGATTATGTCCGCAGTGAACTGGAGTCCGGCCATGAAGGACCTGTCTACTTGGAACCTCTGTCCATGAACAGATTCACCACTGCACTCATAGGTATAATATTACACATGAATGCATGAAGACACACGTGCACGGTATACATGGTGAGGCGGGAATGGATTATGAATAAACCCAGACATGAGCAGGTGGATGCAGGTCCGCAGCTCTTTTCTGAGCTCACAGGATACTCTTCCCCTGTTTCAATTTGATCTCTGTCTTCACCTCTCCTTCACGGTCGCCCGTGCATGTGGAAAGTCTAGAAAGGAATGGACGAAGAATGGCTAAAGAGACTAAATTTCAACTGAAGTCTCTCCATCCTCCTTAAGGAAGGCACTGAACTCTTACCAGAGTTGCAGCTCTGTAACTTGTCTGTGCCGCAGTCTTTCTGTTGAGTGGGTGGAGGAAAAACATCAGCATCTGTCAGGGTTTGATAGAGTATTGCTAAAAATTGCCTGGCTATAATCGTACTGATCACCAACTAATACTACTCTTTGTACTGTGGACGCTGATCCATGTTGAACTGGAAAATGTTACGAGTTGCTATGTTCCTGGGTCCGTTGGACTTGGTTTTATCTTACTAGAGAGTAAATATGGAGTCTCCTGTGCTATAAATAGACCATACTGAGTGCTGATTTCACTGCACAGTGAAAGCCTGAGAAAGCAAAAATAACATGGTTACAGTGACAAAGACGTACTGCTGCAGAGAGAGGAGGGAGATCAAAGCAGTTACTTAAATATGAAAGTGGGCTCAAATGATTTATTTTTCTTATTGAATATATGTTTTTCTTTTGTAGCTGACATATTGTCACCACTTTGAGACAGATGTAAATATTTTTATTTGAGCTCTGAACTAGACAGACAAATGCAGACGGTGCATCAACAAAAGCTGTTCTAAAATCTCATTTGCATCAGTGTGCACATATTCACATGTGCACATCTGTGCTTGTGTATGTGTTTCTTCTTTCTGCTTCATCTGCTGTCCTCCTCTTTCAGGTCAGCTGGTGGTGTGTACGCTATGTTCCTGTGTGATGCAGACCAAGAGGATTTGGCTTTTCTCTGCTCACCTCCTCCCTCTGGTGGCCAGACTGTGTCTGGTCCCACTGGAGACCATTGTCTTCATCAATAAGTTCTCCATGATCTTCACGGGCCTGGAGGTCATTTACTTCCTGGCTTCTAATTTGTTGGTACCATACAACCTGGCCAAGACTGCCTACAGGGAGCTGGCTCAGGTAATAAACTAGTTATGTGGCCTGATGTTGCAAGCTCTTTCAATTTTTACAACAGGATGTCTGCTATAGTAGTCCTGAGAGATTTCCTCATGTGTAATATTAATGTCATTCTGTCTTTTTCCCCAATTACCCATTACTCTCCTCCCGCTCTCTCGCTCGCTTGCTCGCTCTCCCTCTCTCGCTCTCTCTCTTTCTCTCTCACTCTCTTTTCCCCAGGTGGTGGAAGTTTACGGGCTGCTAGCTTTGGGGATGTCTCTATGGAACCAGTTGGTCCTTCCGGTTCTCTTCATGTGTTTCTGGCTGCTGCTGTTTGCTTTGCAGATCTACTCCTACTTCAGTACCAGAGACCAGCCTACCTCAAGAGAGAGGCTCCTCTTCCTCTTTCTTACCAGGTAAGACCAGAGCACTGGTCAGACTGCATGGGACATCACAGACTCTTTGGAGTGTGTTCTGTATATTTAATGACTCATGTATTTTGTGTGCCAATAATCCTGTAATCCTGTCACTTAACTGGGATATAGAAAACATGGGTATAGAGCCACATGATCATGTTGTAGGCTAGTGTTATTTTATGTTTATGTGCCTTGTGTTGTAACTATCCCACACTCCCTCTTCTTTCCCGTCCTCTCCCATGCTCCCTCCTCCCCCTCTTTCCTCAGTATTGCAGAATGTTGTAGTACACCGTACTCCCTGCTGGGTCTGGTTTTCACCGTCTCCTTCATTGCTCTGGGAGTTCTCACACTCTGCAAGTTCTACCTTCAAGGTTACAGAGCCTTTATGAATGACAACACCATGCACAGGTCAGTCATGTGTATGTATGTATGTGTGTGCGGGTTCATTGAGGATGTCTGTCTGTATGTGGCTGTACTTCTAGTCACTTTACATGTTTGTTTCCTGTCTGCCTGTGCAGGGGAATGACAGAAGGCATCACCCTGCTGATCCTCGCTGTCCAGACTGGCCTCATCGAGCTTCAGGTTATCCACCGAGCCTTCCTCCTCTCCATCATCCTCTTCATTGTTGTTGCTTCCATCTTGCAGTCCATGCTGGAGATAGCAGACCCCATAGTCCTGGCCCTGGGAGCATCCAGAGACAAGTAAGATAAACTTAGCATACATGTAGTTTTTGTTGAACTGTTTTTTCCATGTTTTTTATTTTATTGTAGTTGTATTGAGCTGATTCTAATCCTCAATCTTAAAAAAATGGAGAGGCGTGTTTATCAAAAATGCATTGCTGATGAGAAAAACTCTCACTGGCAACAAGTCAAAGATCAGAACTAGTTGACGTTTTTCTTTATTGTTATCTCAAAAGGCAGCCACTGCTTTGGAAAACAAGAAACCATGACTGAAGCAAAAAACCCATGCTGGTACAGATGAAGCTGATCGTCTTCTCTTTTGCTCCCTCGTCTGTTTGTCCCTGTAGGAGTTTGTGGAAACACTTCAGAGCAGTGTCTCTGTGTCTGTTCCTCCTGATCTTTCCAGCCTACATGGCCTATATGATCTGCCAGTTCTTCCACATGGACTTCTGGCTTCTCATCATCATCTCTTCCTCCATCCTCACCTCCCTGCAGGTAACACACAAGCAGATAACACGCACACACACGCACACACACACACACACACACACAGCTGAGAGTCCCTGAGGATCCTTAAGCATGTGTTCGATGTGATTAATTATTGAACTGAGTTGAGTCAAAACGCTAAGACACTCTCCTCCATGTCCTCCAGGTCCTCGGCACTCTGCTGATCTACGTTCTGTTCATGGTGGAGGAGTTCCGTAAGGCTCCAGTAGAGAACATGGACGAAGTTATCTACTGTGTCAACGGGACTTACAGATTGCTGGAGTTCCTGGTGAGTGTCACACATGCACATTTACAGTATACAGTATCATGTGGGACCACAAGCGGCAAGTCTGCATGTGAGAGAGGCAGCGGCATTGTTGATATACAGTCCTGCATTGGCTTTGAAGTATCTCTGCCTCACTGTGGTTGATTTCCACCCCTGCCAGGTTGCGGTGTGTGTGGTGTGCTATGGCGTGTCAGAGACGGTATTCGGGGAGTGGAGTGTGATGGGCAGCACCATCATCCTAGTCCACTCTTACTATAACGTCTGGCTCAGGGCCCAGCTGGGCTGGCAGAGCTTCCTGCTCAGGAGAGATGCTGTAAACAAGATCAAAAGCCTCCCCACAGCTAGCAACACGCAGCTGCAACAGTACAATGACATCTGTGCTATCTGCTACCAGGTAGGAGCTGGTTCTGTGTGTTTGTGTCGATCTAAAGAGAGTGCATGGCCAAGAATTAATTTCACTCTTCAAGTTTAAGGTAGGCTAACATTTGATTTGATACACATGTGTTTTTTGTCCTCATTCCTTCCAGGACATGAACAGTGCCGTGATCACTCCGTGTAGTCATTTCTTCCACGCTGGCTGTCTGAAGAAATGGCTTTACGTCCAGGAGACATGCCCCCTCTGTCACTCGCAACTCAAGAGCCAATCACCAACCACCACTGCCCCCAACCAAGATGCCCCTGCGGCTCAGAACGAAGCCACGGCCAGTAAGAAACAGAAAGATGGTTCTCTTCCAGATGACAGGAAGAAGGAGGGAACAGGAGAGCAGGAGGGAGCTAATGGACCTTTCTCCTCTGGTGTGCCCTCTGCTTCCCAGCACCTGAAGACTTCATCATCTTCATCATTCTCTTCTTCCCCAATTGTGACTGAATCTAGGAACCAGTCGCCCGCTGATTGTCCTTCGTCGTCTTCCTCCTCTTCTTCTGACACTTTGGGCACCCCCCTCACCCCCTACAACTCTCACCACTCATCCTCACTGTCACAGGCCCAGACAAAGATGACCTCTGCTGAACCCACCTCTCAGCTGAATCCAGGCTTCCTACTGGTCAGACGGAAGTCATCTACCAGTCCATCATCGCAGCCTGACCATCCCACTTCCCCCTCTGAGGAACAAAGGCCTCTTCCATGCAGCCTCTGAGCCCCATCGTAACACACACACAGCATACATGCATGCGCATATAAACACACAATCTAAATACTCCATCTGCCAATATTCAGCCTATATTGTATTTGTCCAGCGGTTGACTTCCCATCATGTCAGAAATTCAACCGCAAACCTCTCCTTTCCCATTAATAGAGAAAAAAAAATGCAAAACAATCTCTTAGCAGATGTTCATCAGTCAGCATTAAGAGGCCATTTTTTTAGGCAATTGTCTTGGAACAGTTCATCTAAATGTGTTCCCATGATGAGTTTAACTTTCATGCCAGCAATGATTTCATTGGGGTGGGCATAACTTTTTCCATGTGTTTTTTTTTTTTTTCTCTCTCAACACAAAAAGGGGAAAACAGTAATCTCATCTCACAAATAACTGGTAGTTCTACATCATGTCCATGAAATGTGAAATCCTGAATGAAACTGAAGTATCACCGCTAATTTTTGCTGTTTTCCTATATTTTTACATTGACATTGGACCTACGGTATAGTGGCATTTCTAGACTCAAGCTTATTTCCTTCTCATTTCAGTCCCAGACATTTCACGCGATGGTTGCTCCCATCCTGCCTTTGCTTGTGCAGCTTCACTCTCATTGCTGCACATGTCATAGTATTTGGGTTTTCTCTGTAGTCCTGTATGTGCCATGATCTGTGGAGGAATAGGTCAGAGGTTTGGAGAGCCTTGATAGACCAGCGATGACAGACGGTTGCATTTTAAACAGTGACACTGTTTGAGGAAGTACAAATTTCTCCATCGGTTTCGAATGCGATTTTTGGTTTACATTGTTGGATGTCAGTAGTTTCGTGTATCGGTGAATACACCAAGCATTAACAGAGACTGAATGTTGTTTCTTGAGCCTGTCACATGACCTGAAGCCTGGTGCTAAGAAGAGGATACATGGTGTGGTCTAGTTAAGTGTTCACATGGAATAATTAATTCATGTGTCAAGCTTTCTCTAATATACTGCTTCAGTATTTGAATCAGACTTGTTTGGCTGGTCCCAGCAAAAAACAGTTCTACTCCTCATCGCCAAACTTTTGTATTCCTGTCAAAGAGATCTTATTTTTAAAATAATTTTTACATTACCGCTTTATTGGACAGCACGCAGTGCAGACGGACTGAAAATAAAGGAGAGGAGGGAGATAACCTTGAGCGTGGTGAGAGTGCGGAGTGTAAATTAGCCCACAGAGCCCAAACTTTGTGGTTGTTGGCTTCATCCACGATGCTCGTCCGCACTCATCTTCCTGAGCTCCGCTGATTCACACTGAACGAACCCACCCCAAGTTTGCCATCAAGCCAACAGTTGTTGAGTCTTTCATGGCAGGAGCCAATCACCTGGTTCCATCCAACATCCTTATAAACCAATCACATCAAAGCACTCTGTGTTTTCTAAGACCATCATCCTCCTGCTGCTCAGTTACTTCACTCCATAAAATGTTATTACCAGCAAACTGAGCCGATCGATAGGAAAGCTTTTTTTTTTTGTCCCCCCCCCACACACACGTTAGTGCACGCACACACACACACACACACAGACACTCACACACTCTTAGTCCACGCCTGTGCTTAGGCATATGGGCCTGGACAAGGACGAGGTGTGCGTAGAAAACTCTGAAGGTTTCATTGAAAGACTTAATAACTTGAGAATGCTGAGTCCTGATGCACGTTTATGTGTCGAGCTTGCACGCTGCCACTGTTTCCATAGCATTTATTTGTTTGTCCCCCAGTGTGCTCCAACCTTGCTACCAATGTTTTTCTGCCTTTTTTTTTTTTCTTTTCTTTTTTTTGTGTTGCATTTGCACTAATGTCATTTATACTAGCAACGCTCCAAAGCCATTCTATGGCTGTCAGCAACCAAATACCCTCTGATGTGTTTGTGTACGAGGAAACAGCCCAATCTGTTTGTGTGTAATGTATATAAATGTTGCTCTGTACGGCATCTATATTAAAGCAGAGGAGTGTTGATATATAAATAAGATCGGGGCTTGATTTCCTGAACACTTCAGTGAGCAAAGACAAACTTTTGGCGAAGAAGCTTTTCGGGAAGCCAAGCCCTCTGATCTGTGAGACCAGCCAGTGTTACTGCTTCTCCAGTCTGTATGACGCGTCCTCAAGCTGGTGTGATCACTCTGGTGCCCTCTACTGTTAGGAGTGGGATCAGCATGGCGCAGACGGACAGGAGATGCACTAGTTAACCCTCAACAGTATTACTTACTACTACTATAACTAAAGGTCTTATTACTATGAATGACTTTATCGTTGACATTGGAAAGCGTTGGCTGCAGGCCTGAGAATGAATACATAACAAATGTATGATCAAACCTGGCCAGCGCTGTTTAGTTATTTGTTTATTTTTTTTTTTTTAAGAGACGAAATGTAGAGTTTGATGTATTTTGCACATGTTCCTCTGAAAGGTGAACATAAGGACTTTCTGTTTTCTTGAACGACTTCTCATGTTGTCATCAGCTCCATTCCTTAGACTTTGGTTTCAGATAAAGCTCTTTAAACATTTTAATCCCCTTCATACTCACTTGGTTTCACACCGTGGAGCATTTGAACTGTGTCAGGCAGAGAAATCACCTACACGGTAAAATGTCACCTGCTCCACGAGGTGACAACCGTCATGGGCAACTGTATGTGAATGTGCATTGCAGTATTAAATGATAAATAAGTGGCAGAGAAGCCTGCCAGCTGTTGATTCCACATGTATTTGCTCTGTTTATACTCCATGTTGGAGAAATTGCAGTTGCTGCAGTCACTCTCCAGGCTCTGAACTGTGACACCTTTTTTCATGCTGTCTGGGACAGTTTAACATCAAATGTTTTATCTAAGCTTAATATTTAATATTTGACTATATAACCTCTTCATCTGATAACTACAGAAGACTTATGGACATGACATATTTGAAGCTTTTCAATCTTTAAATGCATTATTTGCATTTCAGTGCGCCTCTGAGATTTCAGCCGCGAGACTGACTTCATGTAAAATGCATCAGGGGCCGTTCAGGTGAATCGTCCGTGAGCTATTGTGCCAAACAAGTGCATGAACCTGTCACTGCTGCTCCTCATGTTGAGCGACATCAATTTTACATTGCATCTCCTTCTGTCGGGAGCTTTAGTGTGTGTTAGGATTGTAAAAAAAAAAAAAAAAAAAAAATGCCATCAATCCATGCATTATACATGTCTGGTAACATCAAATTTAATTTTATTGTTGCTCTTCATTGACTTTGCTGGGAAAATAACATTATAAAAACAAGCCAATGTTCTCTCAGTGTCCCAATGTTTGTGCACTTTCTTGTACTGAAATAGTTAAATACCACTATTAAAGTATATTGCCTCCAGGAGGAATATGAATACCTGCAGCCAATATGAAAGCTGAATTCCCTGAAGTCAGTCTCTCATCTGAAATCCAGATGTTTCTGAGACTCAATTTGTCATAATACCTTGCAAAATCATCACTGTATAACATTGAAAATGTAAGCAAATATGCTGATGGAATCACGAGCTGCCAAGAAGCCCTCTGAACACTTATTTCTTTTCTGAATGCGTTTGTAACGAGCAGCGTGGAGAAGGACACGGCGCTGCTGTTCCGTACCACATGTCGGTCACGTTCAGGGCTGCTCTCACTGAGACTCCCTCCACATCTTTGTTCAGTTTTTTTCTTTTGTCCGATGAGTTTTATCCACACACACAAACACATTTAGGACCTGCTCTGTAAAACCTGACTCTGAATGCCGGTTGTATTCTGTCAAAATGCCCCACGGTTGGTTTTGGACTTTATGCCTGGCATTGCCTTGGTTATTTTACAAAAATTGAATGTCAGAAATAAAATGAACCATCCACTCTGGACTCAGCCTGTATTTTGATTTATTATAATGCTTGGATGTACAGCATATTATGTATTTGCATGTACATATAAGAGTACAGTAGCACTGCATTTTGTGTGAATTATTACTATTATTATTATATTTGGCAGTACAGTTTTAAGCCTAGCATTTAAATTTGGAAAATAATATCTAGCAGCATGTTTACAGCATATTGACAGGAGGGAGAGCTGAGTGCTGACATGTAGACAGACGAACATCAGAACAACCTCCGACTGTCACCTTTCATTATTTCCATCAGGTTTAATCTGGCGGTGCATCCGCGCGCGTGTAGTTGGATGATTCAAACACATGATGGCGCTGTTGTGCTGTTTTTAGACTGAGCGGGAACTGATCTCGCAGACAACCCGCCGCTGGACACACACACACACACACACACACACACACACACACACACACACACACACACACACACACACCGATGACTATTTCTGTCACAGTCCTGTGGGGACTCATTGTGCACAGCGGTGAGTTGATACTGGCTTTAGATATTGTGTCTCTTTAATCTGCCATGTTCCTGTTCTGCAGGGCTCGTGCACGTCTCTGTGTTATTAAGTTCCTTGATGATGTTTCACTTTTTTATTATTATTTCTTATGATTTAGTGTCGCTTTGAACTACCCCTTTATTTAATATTCATTTAGAATAAATGATATCCACGATGCTCGAATCAACTTTAAACGCATAGTTTTTGTCCATTTGCGTCATCTTGCAGCCTCTTCTGATAATAAAAAATCCTTTTGGATCTTAAACGCATTTAGTGTTGAGACTCTGACATTATCGGACTAAAATTAACAAATCTTCCAGGGTGTTCATAAATCGATAATATCCCTCCCGGACAGTTACAGCTTTTGATTAAATCTAAATTTGCAGGGTTTTATTTTTTGCAACAGAATAAATCGTGTTTTCTCTTAAATCCGGAGCATTTTGGCACATTTACCTGTGCGAGCGTGCAGAGATAAATATTTTCTGTCATATTTATTTATTTGTTTTTAAGCAAAAACGGATACACGTGCTCCGATCGATCCTGACACCGGAGCCTCTTTAACACTCCTCCACTCGCACATGTCTCCTCCTATATGAGCTGATCCGCCACCGTCTCCACCTCCTTCTATAAGCAGGAAACTGGAGCATAAAAGACTCTTATTCTCCATAATCAAGGTCAAGAGCGTTTTTCAATAACCTTTGGGAATTAAACCCTGGAACTGCGCCAGTTCGCCCTGCCAATCATTCCACAGGCAGCTGAATAATACAGAAGTTGTTGACCTTTTGCACCTCGGCGGATCAATACGCTGTAGCTTTATTTTATTAAAAGAGTTCGCGGAATTATCTATTAATATTTGTATTTGGTTTGGATTCCCTCTCGGCGGTGTGATAAATTGTTTGAAATAACAGATGGTGCTAGAGGGAGCGACAAAGCGGGGAAATCTGGTAGCAATTATCCTCAATTATGCTCATTGTTATTTTGAGCTAATTATTGTTATTGTCACTTTTGTTTGCGAGTCTTGCGGCGCTAGCCTGCAATAAGCAGGCCTACGGAGGACAATGGGGCGCAGGGATATGTTGTGGAAATGAAATATGGCTTTTATAATTGAGCCTTACCCCGTTGCTCTAAATAAAACTTAGATCTAAATGCACATGCTGTGGTTTCATATCAGATTTACCAAATGTCTGCAGCTAAAATGAGTCTAATAGATTGTTTGATACGCGTTTGTTTTTCACTTCTTTAAATTACAGCGTTTTTTGCGCCGTTAAAAGCCTCACTGTGCGGCGCTGCAACCGAGAATTAATTTGGTGAATTTAATAGAGGTTTCTTGCTGTGAGAAAACTTTTTGTGAATAAAAAAAAAAAATAAGCAAATCATATTTTTATGCTTTGTCTTAAAGTTTCAATCAAATGCTGCAAAATTCAAAAGTGTCTTTTTATGTTTCTGGAATTAATATTTCCATAATAAAAGCAGATGTTTGAGGTAATTAAGTCGTGATTGTCCCGCAGCCCAGAAAGGTCCACCCTGCTCAAGCGCCCTTTGAGCAACTTCTTCCAGCATCATGCAGCCGAGGAACTTTCCTTTTTCAACTATTAATCTCCACATTTACAGAGAGGAGATGTTTCTTAAAAATCCCCTTTAACAGGAGCAGAGATAGAGGGACAAGCCCACCCACCCGGGCCGGCTAGGGGAGGACAGGCGGACAGAGAAGCGGAGCTGCGGCCGCTCCATGGCGCGGACGCGACTCCACTCTCGCCTTTGTTTGGGGGCGTCTTCTCTCCTCCCGTCCTGTCCCCTCCCCTCTTCTCCTCCGGTCCCCTCCCCTCTTTCCCTTCTCATCCTAACTCCCTCGCTCTCCCCCGGGGCGGGAGAAGCCCGTGTTTGGTTCTCAGAGAGAGAGAGAGAGAGAGAGAGAGAGGGAGAGGGAGAGGGAGAGAGAGTCTTTTGGGAAGAGTCACACGGCGTTTTCCTCAGAGAGGGAGCGGAGTGGCGAGAGCTCGGGAGTGATCCGCAGGAAGCAGCGCTGCTCTGGACACCACAGACCCCAACACGCCCCGGACCACTGGGCTGGGGGACGAGAAGAGAAAGCGAAGAGCGAAAAGAGGAAGAGAGAAGAGTCAGATGATGATGACATCTGATCTGGGTGATAGTTGATCTCTCTTTTCTGACTGCCAGCCTGAACTGTGGATCTCCAAGCGCACCGGGACTGACTTTTCCCACCTTTCCGCACTGCCCACTTCCAGGCGTCCTTCTGGCGATTTAAATCTGTGTTTTAAGTGTGTGGACATTGTGGATCGTACTATTCCGATATGGTTTCCCCCCTGTTTTAGCACGCATTCCTCAGGACAAGAATTATTCGCTCGATTTCCAGCGAAGCGCACGCAGCTGCCGCAGCAAAGAGCGCACCCACGTTGCTCCTCTTGAAGAGTGAAGGATCCACAGGAGAACAAGTGCACGGCTCAGGCGGGGAGACACCGAGGAACACAAGGACCCGCACCGGGCCGCGGAGGTTTGTTAATGTTTGGGATCCAGGAGAGCATCCAGAGAAGCGGCAGCAGCCTGAAGGAGGAGCCGCTGGGAGGCATGAACGCCGTCCGGAGCTGGATGCAGGGGGGCGGCGTGCTGGATGCCAACACGGCCGCCCAAAGGTGAGCTCTGCTCCGGTGGAGGAGACACGCTACCACACTCCTCCATTTACCCAAACACGGGGAAAACGTGATTTTTTTCTTCTGTCAGGACCCTGCGAAAGCCTGTGCGAGACACGAGGCTGTGTTGATGAGGAGAAGCAGAAGGATCTGCTGTCCGGACGAGTAAATTTGGATTAAACTGTTGCTAGAATAATTAAGATTTTTATGCAGGATCTCAGATTCTAAAACACTCTGAAAGCGCTGTATAATTTTAAGACAACGCACTGAACAGTTGATGGCAACATGTGTTTTACGCACATGCAGCGTGCGCCTTCTGTCCACAGCGAGGTTTAATGAACATGAAGCCAAAGGGACAAATTAATAAATTAGTCCTAACCCCGGGCTTTAAAATAGAGTGAAAAAATCTGTTCAGTATTCCTCGTTTCTAAACATACTCATGGTTGTTTTTAAGGGGAAAAAAATTCTCCACTTGGCCCCCAGAGTCAGAGGTGGAGAAATCATGACCTCCAGTCACAGATTATCATGACAAGAGCAGCTTCCAACATAAACACATTTGATTATATTTCCAGAAAATCATGGGATTGTGATTTCATCTTCATAAAATAGTCTCTTCTAGATAAACAATCAAATCAAGAAAAAATATATGCACAGGCTGGATTTCCTCCCTGCTTTTAGCTTCTCTTTACTTGCTTTAACTAAGTCAAACTTTATCGCCTCTAACACCGACTCCTCCGCGCCTGTGTGTCCGCAGTGGAGTGGGTCTGGCCCGGGCTCACTTTGAGAAGCAGCCGCCCTCCAACCTGCGCAAGTCCAACTTCTTCCACTTCGTCCTGGCTCTGTACGACCGGCAGGGTCAGCCGGTGGAGATCGAGAGGACCAACTTCGTGGACTTCATTGAGAAAGAGAAGGTGGGCGCACAAAGTCACGATCTGATCATTTCTAGATTTAATAAGATGAGAGATAGTTTGAAATTTTGATTTCCTGAAGGCCTCAGCATATTATTCCATTGTGGTGTCTGACGTTAGTGATGTCAATGATTAATGTCACATTTTAAAGATTTTCAGAAACGCATTCATCAAATATTTCCTGCCTATATTATTATTATCATCATTATTATTGTTGTTATTATTAGTATTATGCATAGCCTTTTAGATATAATTTGACATAGATGAAACTCAATATAAACACACATTGTCACCCAAAAACTTCCTTCGATCCATTTGCGCATTTGAAAAATAAGAAAACCACTCTGGACGTTTAAATTGTTTTAATTTACAGCTCGATTCAACACAACCACTTGTTCTATATAAACAGCGGCGGGGCGACCGGTTTCCTCATCAATTATGACACCGATTAAATTAGATGAAATGCAGTGGGAGAATTTAGTGCTGGATTTATTTGCCCCCCAAAACATAAGCGATAATTACAGAGGAATTAAAAAGCCACAATAACACCGTGATTACACATGGCGAAATTACAGGGCTGCCCTGCTTTAATGTGTCCGCTGTGGGCATAAATCACACGTTTATTTAACCGGTGTGAAGAATTCAATAACTTTGGATCTGATCTCTGCAGGCCTGCACGTGCGGAGAGGTGCATCTTTAAAATCTGTGCCCCCCAAAATTTCAATAAACAGTTGAGCGTTTGTTTTGTGTGTTAAGGAGACGAGTGGAGAGAAGACCAATAACGGGATTCATTACCGGCTGCAGCTTCTTTACAGCAACGGTGAGTGAGGAGCCTGACACACACATGCACACACACACACACATGCACACTCAACACTTATTAACAATGAAATTGACTAAATCAGCTTGATTGCTTGTTGTCTCCTGCAGTAATATGAGCACGCTCAGTAAGCAGCAGATATTTTTTTATTTTTTTTTTAGATTTAATGTGGAAATATATGAAGCAGAAGGTCAACAGGCTGCCAGACGGTGTTCATGTCCCAGAAACTGCAGTGTAGTGTTTCACAATTGTGTAATTTGAGCGATTTCTGGATAAATGTCACTATTTGGGAGCAGCTGTGGCGGGCGGTTTACTCCAGCTTCATGGCTTCATCACTGTCACTGTCCCTAAATTAGTTTGTCCACTCTGAAGTGGGCTGTTTGACAGTTGGAGCTGCAGTCTGCTGGTTGCATGTTGTGGTGGCTGTGGATTGTGGTGTTCAGGCCTATCAGCTCAGTCTCCAGCTGGGAGCGAAATAACATAAACTGGGAGAAAAAATCACAGGTCCCCTGAGGTAAAGACATGTGGGCGTAAGAGTGACAATTTGTGGAGAGCAATTATTGATTTTAATATAATTTTAATATGGAAATGATGGACACGCCAAGGCATTTATCAGTGATATTGACTGTAAGGCATGGATATTTAACATCAATGTGAACCATTAATGGGCGTCTAATGTTTGAATCACAGTTTTCTGTAACAGTATGAAGGGTGTCAGGATAGAGGATGTCAGGTGTTGTTCATATTGCAAAGCCCTTTTAGGCAAATCTGCAAATGTGTGTAAATAAAACTGCTTTGATTCAGGCTCAGTATAACAGTAAAAAAAAAAAACCACACAGATGCTGAGGAAAATTTATTTTCACACACTCATCCTTAATGGCTTTTGACCCCTGAAAATAAAGCTGTGTCAGACTGCATGTGTGAGCAGTTCAGCCAAAGAATGATTATTCGCTTTCTGATAGCTTTGCTTGACTCATTTTTTTAGGCACAAAGAGATAATAAAAAAAAAAAAAAAAAATTAAAAGCTTTCACAAGAAAAAAATGTATTCAATTTTGCATATCAGAAAATATGTTTTTAATCCTCTTGTGGCCCTTCAAATTTGGCAGAGCTCCCTGTTGTGGAAGGCAGGGGGAATTAATTATCACTTTTTTGTGTTTGCTTAATTTGACACATTTTCTAATGAGGTTTTCTATGTTGTTCTGCTTGTCAAAAATCTTTGGGAAATTTATGATTTTCTCTTTTCTTCGGACTCCCAACAGGCATCAGAACAGAGCAGGACTTTTATGTTCGACTCATAGACTCCATGACTAAACAGGTAAACAGACACACACACACATCCACACACACTTGCACACACACATACACACACACTCTCTCACAGAGGTCTATCACCTCTCCTGTTACTTCTCTGACAATGAGCTGCTCCACTGATCCGCCGCCCTCCTTTAGCTGCATGTACTTGCACACACAAAAACACTTGTTTGTGTGTGTGTGTGTGTGTGTGTATGTGTGTGTATGTGGGTGGGTGTTTCCACTCTGTGCTCCCACCCACACACACCGCATGTCTCTAGGCGTTTTTGCCTGCACCTCTCTCGCTGTGATTAGAGCGAGGAGGCAGCGAGCGGGTGTTGAGGAACAGGGGCGTAATTCTTCTGCTCACAGTAGGAAGTGGAAAGATATAACAGCACCTTTGGGATTTGGTAGCACGGATTTTCTGATCAGATCCAATTTTTCTGTTAATGTTTGTGTTTTTGTTTATATGTAGCTTTATGAGAGGGAGATAGAGAGAGGCAGGGCGAACAACAGATAGAAGACAGACAGACACTTTTAGTGTTTGTGCTCAATGTTCCTCAGGTAAACAGTTAGAATGAAGGCTGATGTTTTTGTTTTTGCACAAGAAACAGAGAGTTTTCTATCTGGTGTAATGCAGTGTGTGTGTGTGTGTGTGAGTGTGTGTGAGTGTGTGTGAGTGTGGCATGGTATGAGGAGCCAGAAGCCGTGCTATGCGCTGAATACTTGCTAATGTGACTCCAGGCTCTGATAGAGTCTCACATTGCTGCTTCCACACTGCATCACATACTGTGTGTGTGTGTGTGTGTGTGTGTGTGTGTGTGTGTGTGTGTGTGTGGTTGTGTGTGTGTGAGTGGGTGTGTGTGTCTGGCAGGCCGAAGGGACCACACTGTTCACTAATAACAGTGTTTAGCTTGAGCTTGGTGGGGTGACAGCCAGCCACAGACACACACATACACACACTCAGCCGGCCATTGCAGTGAAAGTCCAGAGTATAAACCTCCCAAACGCACACACACACACACACACACACACACACACACACACACACACACAAGCACAAATACATTTTCATTCTTGCCATTGTCTGAAAAATTAAACGGCTGATTTATTTATTTATTTGGCCCAGATAACGAGATTTAGATTTCAAAAAGGAAAAGTACTTTTTCCTTCTTACTCAACATGCTGATGCAGGCAGGTGTGTGTTGCACCTGTTGACATCTGCCTGTGTGTGCGCTGGTCTGTGCATGTGTGTGTGTGTGTGAAGTCTGTGCGTGGTAGTGAGGCATTTATATGTGAGTGACAGGGAGAGATGAACAAATGGGAGACAGTGCAGGTATTTAGTTCTTTATGTATATGTACAGGCGTGTAGGCAATGGAACAATAAAGCATGCTCAGCTGTGTGCGTGTGTGTGTGTGTGTGTGTGTGTGTGATTCCCAGTTGTAGAGGAATGGAACAGTAACAGGTGGTTAAACCAAAACAGCCATGTGGTTGGCTTAGTTGGTGATGTCATGGCCACCCCCCCACCCCCCAACACACACACACACACACACACACACACACACACACACACACACACACACACACACACACACACACACACACAAACGCACACAGTCCCACCAATATTACTTAAAGACACACTGTGATCTAAAACAAAAACACAAGAATCTTCCACAGTTACTAAATTGATTGACAGGACTTCTAATAAAAAGCCAACAACTCAACTATTAATGTTTTAAGATGCAGTTAAAGATTTCTTTTGGCCTGAAACTGGCATGTAGAATGCTGAGGTGAAACTGGAACATCATTTTCTGATCCAGAAGTAAGAAAACCGAATATTCAAAAGCCCTCTAACAAACCGCATTTCCCACAATGCCAAGTCTTTCAAGGGTTTAACGACACCAGCTTGTCACAACGAGGCCAGTCAAGAGGTGTGGATACCATACTGGACTAGTCTGTACTTGGTTGCATAGCGTAGCTTTTT
This sequence comes from Chaetodon auriga, assembly GCF_051107435.1. NCBI lineage: Eukaryota > Metazoa > Chordata > Actinopteri > Chaetodontiformes > Chaetodontidae > Chaetodon > Chaetodon auriga. The sequence goes on from NC_135088.1 coordinate 9,820,994, forward strand.
GTCTTTTTAAAATAAAATCCCTTGAACGTGGCGAGAGGTGGAGGTAAGGAAAAGGAAGGATGAGGGTGAAACAGTTTAGGCGACGTAGAACACACTCTCTGCTGCTCTGGATCACCCACATGGGTCATGATGCATTCAGATGCTAATAGCAAAGTGTTGAATGTCCTACTTTGTCTTTGAACATGGATAATGAACCACAGGAACACGTTTCACCTTTTCATAAAGACCAATCAATGAAAGAAACCCTTAATGAGAGTCGCAGAGGCTAGTGGAACAGCCGCGTGTCTGGAAGTGATGGCAGGACTTTGACGCTCCATATTTCAGATTATGGTCACTTCAGTACTGTGCTAAATTCTTGTTTTGTGTTGAGCATCAAACTTAAAGACTGTACACATATAGATTCATTTTATATGGTTCAAAATTACAGATGGGACCTTTCAAGTGCAGACTTTCAGCTTTGGATGTCAAGCATGAAAATGCCTGTTGTTATCTGTTGTGTTGTGTATATTATTACTGGGTTCTGCTCTGTCGGGCTCATATAATTGATTCTATTTATTTCACAGTTCTGACTGTGATGCTTCTGCCAGGAAAGTAACGTCTGGCACCTAAAGCTGGCACTTACTTCTGTCATTCTGCTATTTCTGTATGTCTACCATTTTTTTTTGTGTGTGTGTGTGCTGCAAAGGCCAGCAGTGATTGTGTTAAATGGAGGAGGAGAGCGCCTCCTGTAGTCTGCAGGAGCAGAAGCGCCGCTTTGTTACCACTCTGTCCCGGAGAATAAAGCGTCTGTCATCCCGGCCACGTCGGATCACTTGCTCGCAAGTCGACCTGACACTAACGCAGGAGGAAGTGTGTTCCCCTGCTTAACGGCTCCTTGTTTACACGCCGAGCATGTCACGCTACTTCAAAGGCGGAGGATAGAGCGGCTGAGATGCTGCATGAAAGGCCTGGTGAGGCGGAGAGAGGGAGGAGACAGAGGAGGAAAGAGCAGATGAAAGACAAGAGCAGAGCAGGCGAGGTGACAGTGTGCTGAAGAAGCTGAGACAAATGGGGGCCGGGATGGAAAAAAGAAATTACACACTCACACAACAGCCTGTCGGAGACGGAGGAGAAAATATTATTTTCAAATTATCCTTTGTGTTATCAATTTTATTCCTGACTGGAACTCCGGATGTCTCAGATTGCCGAGCAGGGCAGACCAAGCGATATTAGAAACTTTAGACCTCAGTTTAGTGCAGCTTCTTCTGTGACTGGCAACTTTTTATGATCCACAGTTTTTAAGGCATCATGACGCAGTAAAAGGAACTTCCATTCACGTCCAGACAGGGTCAAAACAGGATTAGATTAGATTTTGATGCGTGTCTGGCACAGAGGGAGATGAGTCGACGTTCAGCAAAGCAAGGAAAGCAAATCATCTACTGCACGTCTGCAAAAGCTTTCCTAGTTTATCACTTATCTGCATAGAAAATTATATGTTGGTCAAATGAAGTTTGGCCTTGTTAGCGCCGTGTTGGTGGAAACCTGACCTGGAAACCTGAAACCTGATGATCACTCTAGAGTTCTGCAGGATTTTGCAGCATAAGGATGTTTTTGCTTACGTTTTTGCTGAATTTTCACTTTCCACTGTTCTGATTGAACTCTTGTGGTGTGCACACATCTGTCCTCTATTCTGCTGAAGCTCTGGTCAACTGGGATAGAGGAAATATGGGTATTGAGTGTGTCATCGAACCATGAATTCCTCTATATTTTCATTTCAATCAATGTCTGATGGAGAAGCGATAGATTCAAGGAACTTTCAAAAAACATGTAAAACATGCGCTATATAGGGATTTAATGACCTCTTCTGTGATTTTGGAGGCGAGCTCGGTTCCATCAGACCTAATTCTGTTCATGAAGATAAATGCGTTCACCTGGCCCGAGGTGTGACGCTTTCCTTGTGTGTGAGCGAGAGAGAGAGAACAAAAGAGCAAAAGTGCAAAAAAGAGCGAAGATGCGAGAGGTTGAGATGACACTGATGCATGTTTGTCCAGGGTAGGAAACAAGTTCAGGGGAAGTTGCCTGGCCCACTCTTTTCCCATGGCACAATGAGCAGATCTAATCATAGACAGAACTATGGCTTATAAAGTACATTTCCTCTTCTGTCTGTTCTGTCTTTTCCTACGGTTCCCACACTCAGATTTGCTTTCATTAAGCCGTAATCGAAGGAAAATATTACAGTCGATGGCGAGGGATTAGAGAAACAGTTTCAAATGTTGTGGCTGTTGGATCAACCTCAATGGTTTGTTAACAGGAGCTGCTATGCTTTGACCGCGGCCAGTTGAAATGTTTTCAGTATGGATCCCTGTTTGTTTTGCTCTCTGGAGAAATGACTTTGCTTTGCTTTTGGCTAAAGTTGCACACCAGCCTCCACTCTGCCATCATGTCATCCTCTGCAGCATCCTTCATGGAGCAGGCTCTTTTGCAAATGTTAGCGCTAGCTCTGGCTACTTGCAGCTGCACTTTCTTTGTTTCATATTACACAACTCACGCCTGCGCTGACCGGGCATGAACAGCGCTGCAGTCCTGGACCACCAGGAGCCCTTCAGGATCCAGATTCATGTGTCGATAAATTCTCTGCTGAGGTTTTTCAACTGGAATATGTGCGCATGCATGGAAAATTATAACTGACAGGGGCCCTGGGCCCTGAAACAAATGGTGGCTCCAATTCCAGAAAACACAGAGGGTCCTGGAGACAACTGGCTATTAGTATGAAATGCTTTAGGCTATAACAATATTGTAATGGGGCCCTCAGACTGCACAGCCCCTGTCACTGCTTTCCATTAATGCCCCAAAGCTCCAAGCTGGATTCTGAGGACCATGTAAAGCTGTAGTTTCAACAAATGAGAAGCTCAGTCTACAGCCTTGGCTCATGCTGGGGCCCCATATTGAGCAGGCTTGCCCTGGGGCCCCTTATGGGACACCCAAAGCTCACACGCAGGCAAGATTTGAAAATATTAGTCTCAGAAAGGCCTCTCTGTTGTATTGCCCTCTAAATCTTGACGCAACCTGATTACCCATTAATTCTTTGAGCCCATTTTTTACAAATGTCAAACTTCAATGCAAAGAAATATTGAGTCTTGCCGTTGATTAAATCAGCATCAGAAATACTTACTCTGCTTTTAAAAAAGCCTTGGTGACCTTTGTTGAACAAAAAGACAAATCAATGATTCAATGAGTTTTGAGTTTTGGATGCAAGTTTTCTGTTTGACACTGTGAATATTTATTGTCAGTGTTACATTTGAAGAAGTTATGTTTTCAGGCTTCCACACATGGTGCATTTTTGTGCATGTTTAGAGCCGTTCACTCAGCTAAATGACCTTCATTTACAAACTCAAACTACCGTTGGTGGCAGCAGGTAGACTGAACCCCGGCTGAAGACTATTAGAGAGGACAGTGAAACTTCTTCACCGTTCTTGGAGAAAAGTGAGCTTGTCACTCGGTGAGACTTGCTGGAGTTTGGAGCGACAGATCAAACAGATTGGAATAGACCAAAGACAGACAGGGCGTGTGTATTGATTGATAGATAGCTTAGCAGTGTGTGACGTGTGCTTTATTCTAAGCTTCCTCGCCAGAACCTGGAATACTGTATAATGACAGCAGGGAAAGCTTCAGCTCAGGAGCAGGAACTGTGGCCACTTTGCACTGTGAACATACAACTTTATTCTTTGCAACTTCAGATTCACCTGATCAGCATGTGAGCAGATGAGATGTGGTTGTTATTTTTTTTTTATTTGATTTGCTAAAACAAGGCGTGTGAACAAGATGTGTGTGTGTGTGGGGGGGGGGGTGACAGACGCCCAGTGCAGAGACAATAGGTGTGAGTGTGTGTATGTCAAGTAGAGGTGTCACTGCTGAACTACGTGTTCTTTGAGGTGAAGTGGGATCTAACCTGTTACCCCAATAACACTCTGCTAGTGTTGCTGCCATAAGCTGAGGGAGGAAAATAAATACACACACAATATAACATAACACCACAGCTACAGTGTTTCTCCCACTTTGACATCGCCATCACTGCGTTTTCTCACTGCACACTGCTGCGAAATACAGTCGTCTCCTCTCACCAGTTTTGGTAGATGTAGAGTGCAGTGGTCTGAAAACATGCAAATGACGTTTTTTTATGCATCCATGCACTGATGCAGACAGTGACTTGCATCTATCGGAGGGTCTGATTGGCAGAGCTTTGTTCTCTCTGACAACCTGCTTATGTCCAGTCTGAGTTTAGAAAATGATGATTTGAAGTTACAAGTAATTTCTGAATTTAAAGGATAAGACTGGGAATATCCTGTATTTTTCTCACTGTCAACAGATTCCACGAAAAGATCAAAACCAGCAATGAACTGATCATACAACCCTGATTCCATAAAAAGTTGGGATGCTGTGTAATAAAAAGAGAATTCAGTCGTTTGCAAAGGAAATGCGTTTAAAAACCACGGTTTTATGAAGAATTCCAGAGCCCAGTATCCTTCATACAATCATGTGTTCACAAAGTGATGAACCTCGCTCCATCCTCGCTTGTGAACACTGAGCCTTTCCAGGATGCCCCCTTCATACCCATCATGATACTCTCACCTGTTACCACTGAACCTGTTTACCTGTGGAATGATCCAAACAGGTGTTTTTGGAGCTTTCCACATCTTTCCCAGTCTATTGTTGCCCCTGTCCCAACTTGTTTGAAACATGTTGCTGCATCAAATTCACAATAAGCAGTTATTTACAAAAATCAATGAAGCTGATGAGATCAAACAGTAAATATATTGTCTTTCTACTGTTTCCAGTTTTCAGACAAAAACAAAATGCCACATTCAGAATCGGGGTTGTACTAACGTGTATTGTCTGCGTGTCTGTATACAGATTGTTGTATGTACCACACCACATGCACAATGGTCTTGTGCCATAGATACTCACTTAGAGCACCCAAAAAGTCCCAACAAAAAACTATATATATTACTATATATATAACAAAACTATATATTTTAATATTAATTACCAATTTTCAGACACATCTTCACAGGAGTATGCTGGCATATAATACAATTGTGACTCTATAAAAATAAAAACAGTCTTATCCTTGAATTATTTTCTGAATTAAAGAACATTATCACAGCAACACAATATTCTGTTATTTTTCTCCTATTTATAAGACTTGCTGTTAACACTGTTAATGCCTTTAAATAACAAAAACATCAAGGCAATTCTACTTCTATGACTATGGGTGATTTTGAGCCAATAGCACGACGCAGACATCCTAAATCAAATCACTAAAATACCTCTTCTGCTATAAAGACGCATCCCATCAAGAATGGAGAGGACTAATCGCTGGATTTGAGCTCAGTCTTTGTTCCGTTTTGCTGTCTGTAAGCTAACAATGTGTTTTCTATTTCTCTCCATCTCTCGTCGCAGGCGATTGTTTATGAAGGCCAAGACAAGAACCCAGAGATGTGCAGAGTGCTGCTGACACATGAGATCATGTGCAGGTGAGAATGGCTGCATCAAATCTATTTCTTCCTCCCTGATCTTCCTCCTCTCCTCTTCATCTTCAAACAGTCCTTCCAGCTTTGACTTTTCCTTCCTCCCGCTCTCCTCTCCTCTCCTGCAACATACTTTGTTAGTCTGGAGAGAGTTCCCACCAATCACCTCTCTGTACTCAATACATTTCTTATTTTGTCACCCTCATTAACCCCCCCACACATACGCACCCAGACGGGTACATACGCATACACATGAAGCCATATCTGTTGAGGAAGATGAGTTTTAGCTATCAGAGTCGTCGCTTTAATTATAATCTTGAGATGAATTTCTTTGGAAGTAGGTTGGGAGGAAAGAGTTCTATTTATAGAGGCATTTTACCAACCTATCCTATACAATAGAAAATGTGTGTGTGGATGCATGCGTGGTGTCTGTGTGTGTGTGTGTGTGTGTGTGTGTGTGTGTGTGTGTGTGTGTGTGTGATGCCTGGTTAATTAGGACACAGAGAAACTCATTAGTCAATCTGAACCCTCCTGTTGTTTCATGGCTAACAAATGGGCCTTCCTCCACAATTTGACTATAAAATATAGGCATGTCTTGCACACACACACACACACACACACACACACACACACACACACACACGCACAAACACACAAAGAAGTATGCACATGCACGCCCGCTTGTGCGCATCACAGTTATAAAAATTCAAATTTAGCACATGAATTAAGTTGTTCTTATTCCCTGACCTTGTCACTGAACAACTTTAACTGTAACAATATAAATTGGGGTTCATCTATATGCACAAGCATGGATTTTAGCTGTGAAATCAGGCACACTAATATTTTATTCTATAGCTCACTGAATAATCCTCAGGCAGTTCAGCTGCACAGGTTTATGGAAAACCCATTGAAATTCTGATATGATTTACAAGGAATTTAGAAATAAATTGTATTTGGCAACAGATTTTATGGTAAGTTACTGTTGTTCATCATGTGGGGAATGCATTATAGACATAAATAAGCTGTTTTGCGTAGCATGTACAGCATATGTGAACTTGTACCGTAGAAAGGCCTCCAATATTCATTTCCCCAGGAGCGGTGCAGAAAGTATGACTTCTGCATCGAGTGTAAACACTCACTTGTCTGCAACAGCGGCTGAGGTCAAAGTTACGGCTGTTGCCTCATGTTCTCACATGCTGATTCTGCAGCGGGGGCCTCACACACAACACACAACGTGAAACGCACACACAAAGAGCTCAGGGCGTCCATTAATCAGTGTGGCTCATTGTCATGGCGGTGCTATTAGCCATATGCTCCCAGCCAATCTGCCTCCGCACAAACCTGCGTTGCAAACCTGGTTGGAGCTCTGGCACCGACACATGAATGGTTTTACTCCAGAATTGATGATAGAGGCGACTGCGCTGTTTATATCATGGGTTTAGTACAAATGTTGGTCTAAATGAATCTCTCCGTATTGAACAGTTGTCCCCTTAAGTAGCTTTAAGGTTAAAAAAATATCTTCTTCCACACCAAATATAGCCAAATATTCAAACAGAAGTGTCCACGATGTAGATGTTCATTATAGTCTATATTGTGTGCATTATTGTAGAGATTTGGTGTCATTGTAGATAATTCAGCCTGACATATTATTTGGTTGCTTTGGAAACTTTTAGCTCTCTAATAGCGTTTTACATAAAGTTCTGTGAGTTTGAACAATGCACGTCTGCACACGTTTGTAATGACTGGCCAGCAGCAGTTTAAGGGCTTCAAAAATGGAGATGAGAAGCAAATATGTCATTAATGGTAATTGTTTTGTGGAAATAACGACTACTTTCACACTGACGTGGTGGATATCTCATTAGAGAATGATACTCAGAGATAATTAAATAAAGACCTAAGGTGGTATTTTCAATGACACGACAACAAAGAAAACACAAATTATGAACAAGGTCCAATGATCAGATAATCTGCATCTTAGTTAACTTCAGGCCTGCAACTAGCGATTCTTTACATTACCAGTTAACCTCTCTGTTATCGTTATGATTAATTGATCGACTGAGGGGTTTACAAAATGTCAGAAAACTGTCCTTGATTAATGATGTAAGTGACTAATTAATAATCAAAACTGATTAATTAATGTTTCAGTTGGCTTCACCAAAGCTAATGTAGATATTTATTACTTTCGTTTTCACATAAAGAACAGGTGAAAATGGCATCTCCGAAACGTGCTGTTGAGGCTGTATTGTTTAAAAGTGTGTGTGCACTTTGTGTGTGTGTGCGTGTGTGTGCGTGTGTGTGTGTGTGTGGTGGGAGGAGGGGAGATGAAGGGGGGGCAGCAGATGATTAGATCACCAGGATCCAGAGCAGTAAGTGCTACATTACCCCCATCCCACCCCTCGTTTCCCCCCCCACTACCCCTCCATTTATAACATCTTCCACTCCTCATCCTCTACTGTCCTGCCTTAATCTCCCCTCCTCATCTACCTCCCCCCTCCTCACCCACACCCACCCTTCCCTCCCTCCTCATGCATACAGCTCTCTTCTTTCCCCGTGCACCCCACTTTCCTGTTCCCTTATCACCCGTTCCCCCAGCCTGTAACCTCTCACTGGTGCTCCGCTGTTCTCCGAACTGGGCCGCGAAGTGACCCAGTTGACAGAGCAGCGGAGAGGAGGTGACAGCCGGAGCAGAGAGGGAGGCAGAGCCGCAGAGAGCAGAGACAATGTGTAAGGTGTAACGTATCAGCCTCTTTCTTTCCACCTCTGCCATCTGTGACGGTGGGAAACCTGAGACGTCTCCCCTTCCTCTTCTTCCCACCCTCTTGTTTTAGCTTTCCCTCCCACGCTCACCCTTTCACTCGTCCCCCCTGGCTTCATCCTGCCACTCCTGCTTACATCTTTATTCATAATTGATGCACACAAGAAAGCTTTGACAGACTCGTTGTACATGTGTGAATTTTGGTGTGCGTGCCAGTTTTTTTTTTTTGTCTTACTTTACTCTGTGTGTGTCTGTGTGTGTGTGTGTATCCCACCCACTCCTATTCAGAGCCTCAGGCCTCTTCAGTCTTCTCCACCCTCCACCTCACCTGTTCATCAGTACAATTAGGATGGAGTAGAAGCTGTCGGCATGTACAGCAAATGTTCTCTCAAAATTAGATTCTGTGTTGATTTTGTGATTTTTGAGTGTTTACGGGTTCAAAACTACAGAGTGTGTCGCTCCAGAGCTGAAAGAAGAACTCACATTTTCCAGGAGATTGTCTTGTTGGTCGTCTTATCCACAACACAATGAGAACATCGACATCAAAATGTCTATTATTGTCTCTGCTTTTATTTAGGACAGTTTTCACAGGCTGTGTACAACTCCTCCGGACAAATAAACAGATGCTCATGCATTAAATCTGTGTAGTGCTCCTACTATAACATGAAGTGCCTTTGTTTCATTCATTGGTGAGACGTGTTGGACTTATCTTTGCGCTGATTTAGCTAAAGTGAATGACCTGAATGATTTGTGCCTCCTACTCTGCTTAAAAACTGAAAGATTTGCTGGACCGAGAGCTTAACAACAGTGAATATGTCACCAACTTAGAGCAAGTTTCACAACGGAGCTGGATGTCAGACACAAGCTGGAGACACAGGGATGTTTTAGTGTTTGCGAAGAAGAAAAAAAACGTCATGACACTGTTTGTCTGTGCCTTCTAAAACTGTTGCAAGGCACAGCCGAAAAAGAAATCCATTTTATGATAAGACAGTCCTTTAGAGAAACATTATAGTTTGGGTTGAAATAACTTCTTTTTTAAGGTTCGGTGACCTTTGCTGTCACAGTTATAATAATAAACATGTGCTGAAGGTTTGGGAACAACGCTGGTCATGCTTAAAAGAAACCAGCGTTGTATCCCATCTGACCACCCCGATCTCGTCCCTGTGTGACTCTGCGGCTCGATAGTAACATCACCTTGCCTCCGCCTTTGCTCTGGTTGCTTCACCTTTATGCTGGCAGGTGTGAAAGAAGCAGCTGGATGTGTGTCCGTTCACACCTTCCCCAGGCTAAGCATCGTAGTTAGCAGCAACAAGCAATGCAGTGCAGTGCAGCAGGAACTGGTCATGAAACTGGAAAAGATCCACACTAATAATAATAAGAATATTAATAATAATGAGGTTTCTCTCCGTCAACTTCACACAATGCCTTGCCTGAATTCCTCCTCACTCACAGAACTTGTAGTGCACAGTCTGAAAATTTGATTTTTCTTTCTCCCTGCCATTGTCCTGCCTGCTGTGTTCTTGGCGCAAAGCCACCATTTATACTTTGCCACATGGATAATTGCAATCAGACGCAAAACAAGGGCAAATTGCACTCAGCTGCAAAATCTTATGTGCGTGTTTGCGCTCTAATATCCTTAGCTCAGTATCCTTGGTGAATCAGGCCTTAAGATGAGGCAGATAGCGGTTCCAAGTGATGCGCAATTCATGGAGCCATCAGTGGCTGCGATCCATTTTTTGTGAATTCACCCCTCAGTTAATGTCTTTTAGATCCTGCTTTACGCTTACTTTCCATGTCACAGAAGTCTTTTTTTTATCCGTGCTGTCAGTGTAAACCTGCTTGGCACAGCAGACTTTTCCTGTTGGCCTGCTTCAGACAGATTTAATCAGTTTCTATGAATTTGGTGTTAAGTTCTCCACATCAGCACAGACAAAGCACATAATGTGCTACAACGCTCCTATTTAAGCATCTTAAATTTGAACTCCCATGTAATGCACTGTACGCTCCCTGTGACTGACTTCTTCTTCTGCTGTCTTCTATTCTCTTAGTCGGTGCTGTGACAAGAAGAGCTGCGGGAACCGTAATGAGACACCCTCAGACCCTGTTATCATCGACAGGTACTGTCTCTCACTCTCTGTTATTCCCCCTCTCTCACACACACTCACACACTGGATGAGGGACGGCGTTGACCTGTTTGAATGGCGGCGTGTGACGCAGTGTTTGTGTGTTTAGACGATCTGCTGTCACTCCTGAAATAGATGCTCCTCAGACAGAATCGACAGCTTCTGACGGAAGACGGAGCAAAATCTTTGAGCCTGAATCTGTGCATTTATGAGTCAAACAGCAGGACTCCTCGGTGGTGATGAAGGGCTGAAAGTTGCAGGGATTAAAGGTGCACACGCACCTTTCATTTACATTTGCATATGTGCGCTTGAGTGATGCAGTCACTGACCTGTGCAGAGGGGGCATAAATGCACATTAGCTGCTCGGTTACTACCTCATATCTGGAAGATTGTGGCACACACACACACACACACACACACACACACACACACATTTACACACTCATGCACATCTTCAGACTTGAGTGAACACACAGCGCTCAGATGAGTGTGTGTCTCCTCTACATAATGCAAAATACAGGGCTGTTTACTAGCCGAAGCTGTCTGTCGTTTTTCCTGCCACTTTTTTCCCCCTACCTGTCTGTCTGTCTGTCTGTCTGTCTGTCTGTTTCTCTCTCTCTGTCTGTCTGTCGAGGTGGAGGACTGAAGTTATCCCTCCCTTACCCCCCCTTCCTCCCTCCCTCTCTGTCTCTCCTGCAGCAGCACAGAAAAATGGGTCATGAGCAAAGAAAAAAGTGACAGAGAAAAACTGAAATGAGATCCAACCTCATTTTAATCTGATTTCTTCTTGGCAGTCGTTTTAACCCTCTGTGAGCAGGTTTTTCTGCGTGCTTGTCTGCATGTGTTTGGAGTGAAAGAGTGCTGATTCTCGTCACTTTCACCACATTATCAGAGAAACCAGTGATGCTTTTTTGTTGTTGTAACCAGCAGAAGATATAAGACACTGACAACTCATGCCACAAAATATAGTACATATCATACAGTGTGAGCAAGTATGTAAAAAAATCATTATTATGTGGAAATTTAGATAGATAGAATATAGTCACATCACTTTGGGCCGAAAACAGTGAAGACATCATCGCTCTATCTCCAACCTTTTCTTCACTACGTCATCATCATGTCTGGTATTTTTAAGGTGTAACTGTCATGGCTATCAGTGCTTTTCATGGTTATTACCATGAGTAAAGACCTTTTTCTGACTTCTTCCAAACGCTGTTTAACAAACTCAAATTACATTTTCATCAAGATATAGAAGTCCTTCATCAGTTTCTGATTCTTGGCATTTTGGAAGTACAAGGTTTCAACCCCAAAGCAATTATTTAGGACCGTTTTGACAGTTGAGACAGCCTTCCATGCAGAAGTATTATTGTTTTGTCTTCTACCAAAGACCACAAAGGAAATAAATGTTTTATATATCGTAACATTTTCTTCTCGGGTCAAATATGCATGAATTGGTGTTTCGTGCATTTTAGTTTTTTTTTTTTTTTTTAATCAAATCAAGTCAAATCAAATCATATCAAATCAACTCTTAGCAAGACAAGTATCACAGTAGTTCTAGTCTGTTCTCAATGTGTATTTATATGTATTTGAATATTTTTAACTCAGTCTTAACCCAAAGTATTAACCAGTCTGACCCCACGGAAATAAATTCCTATTTTTGTCATGTATGATGATACGTAAACAGGAGTTTAGCCAAATACCTGAACTGCCACTTTCAGCTTTAAGGATTCTGCTCCCCTTTCTCTCTCTCACTCCTCCCCCACTTCGTTTTTGTCTCGGGAAGTCTTATGAAGTGGATAAACACTGTGTCTCAAAGTGAGCTTTGATGGATCCTTGTGCAAAAAATCTCAGTGTGTGTGTGTGTGTGTGTGTGTGTGTGTGTGTGTGTGTGTGTGTGTGCGCGTGTGTGTGCGTGTGTGTGTGTGTGTGTGTGTGTGTGCCCTATGTAAGACACAAAGTGCAAAAGGCTTCATGATGGACAGCTACACATTATTGTGTCATTTAGGTGTATGTGAGTGTGTGTGTGTGTGTGTGTGTGTGTGTGTGTGTGTGTGTGCGTGCACAGGACATTATAGTATCTTTACACCACATTCTTCTTTTTTGTCGGCTATCTCAGACATCTCAGCTTACACCCCATTATATATTCGCCTGGAAGGTATGTGTGCATGTGTGAATGTGCATGTGTGGATATGTGTGTGTACATGTGTGCATGTGTGAATGTGCATGTGTGGATATGTGTGTGTACATGCGCGTGTGTGTGTGTGTGGGTGGTTGTCTGTGGCTGTGACTTGGGTTGGGCCACTGAAAGAATAGACGGTATATTAGACACAAAGTGACAAAATAATAGATATACAATGATAATGTGTTGTGTAGTGTGTGTTACATTGATGATTGCGTGTGTGTCTGTGTGTGTGAGTGTGTGTGTGTGTGTGTGTTATATGGCTGGAGGAGAGGAGCAGAGTGAATTGTGGGAGATGTCAGGGAACTTGGTCAGGATGGAATGTCAAGGTTACCGTGGATACCGTGGGATACTTCCTGTCCCCCCCCCCGACATTGCAGAGGTTCGCAGCCTCTCAGTTTAACATCTGGAACTCTGCTGTCCGACCCAAACATGTGTAGAGAGAGAGAGAAAGTCAAAATAAGAGCTCGGAGTGAGTCACTGCTTGTAAAAGGGCAAATATTTCTAAGTCCAACTGAAATCACATGAGGTCATAACTTTTTACAGTCAAAATAATGTTTTTAAGCTTCTTGTTAAAGGTGGAATAAGCGAATCTGGACAAAGATTGTTGATATTTGAACTCAGCAGCCAAACAATACACACCTCCCCTCAGCCCTCCTTCAGGAGCTACGGCCCCCAAAATCATGGACACACATTGCTATGGCAACACGAACAACTGGGCTAGCTGACCAAGGGAGAAATATGGCAGAATCCAGAGCGTCTGCTGCCCCAGGGTAAGTTAGCCTCCATAAGTAACATCACACAGGTGACGCTGTGTAATTCCAAGAGAAAGAATGCGAGGTCTGCTGTAGCAAGCACAATATTTCTATACTAAAATGGCAAGGTAATAACCTCTGAGTGTGTTTACGTGCGTTGCTGTCATGGTGTAACTCTGCTCCTCTTGGGTGAAGACATGGAAGAGGGAGAGGTCGCACTGCAAATGGTTCCCTTGTTGCTCATTGGCTGGAAGGGTGTTGTGTAGCTTGGTCCAAGCTTCCCACGTCCAGAGCCAGGACTGTGTACCAATACCAGATTTTTCCAGCGCGCACAGAGCGGACAGCTAGAGGACTGTGAGGAGTTGTTCGCTGAATTTGATCCAAAGTGTATTGGATTAGAATCTCTGACTGGACCTTTAATACCAGTAACGCTGACCTGAGAGCATCAGCTCGGTGAACAGAAACGGTTTGCTCTGCGTCACGCTGCCCTGTGTTTATTCATGAGGTGCTTTGATGGTGCAGAGGAGAAGTTCTTCTCGCCAAACTCATGACTCCCATTTGGCTGTTTTTTGCACCTGGGCTGAGTCATATGGGATCTAGGACAGAGTGTACACCTTCACACATCATCCCGCTGAAGGTCCTCACAAGCAGGTGAAAAGAAGTGGCCCCCATGACACAGTCGATACTCTCTCCAGACCAATAGTGAGAGGGACCACAGCCCAGTACGCTCCAGTAAAACCACTTCAGGCTTTGCCCTTCCCACCAGCATGTCTTCTCAAAATGCTATTTTATCGTGACTTTATTTAAAAAGTAATGCTCCCAGTGTTTATCATGCTTTGACGGATTCAAACACTGCTTTTTTGGTGAGTACAAGCAGGTGAAAGAAATGGAGAAAAGACTGTTTGCATGTGATTGACAGCTCATTGCATGGTGTCAGTGAGGATATCAGTCCTTCTGTGCACATGTGTGTGACTGACAGCTAACTCACATTGCCATTCTGTGTGTGTGTGTGTGTGTGTGTGTGTGTGTGTGTGTGTGTGTGGCCCTGTTAATCCATGTTGTAGCGCAGTGAGTGTCCCGCTGCCTCTCAGGGTTAATATAGGGTTAACGACATGCAACGATATCCTATCATACGCCTGCTTGACTCCTAAAGAGCCACATCCACTCCCCTCCTCATGTGTGTGAGGTTTGTGTGTGTGTGGCTGCCATTCAGTTTCTCCTCCTTGTATCTCCTACTGTCTTTTCTGGATCACTCCTCATCTCCTCTTTCTCCGTTTCTTTCATCCACACTTCCACTTCGCCTCTTCCTCATCTCTCTCTTTCCTCCTCTTTTCTTGCCCTTGGTCCACCTCACACTCCCTCACCCCCCTGTTTCTCCTCCCTCCCTCTTTCTCTTTTTCCTTCTTTGACTCCGTTTTACACTCTCTGTGGCCCTCAGGGGTTACCTACCTCACTGCTCAGTTCGCTGCCTGTTTATACTTATACGATTGGCTTAATAGGCTCAGGCTGTGTGTGTGTGTGTGTGTGTGTGTGTGTGTGTGTGTGTGTGTGTGTGTGTGTGTGTGTGGTTTTAGGCGGTTATAGTCTCAGGCAGTGTGTACTCAGGGCTTAGATCAGTGTCACGACTTGAGGAAGGTTGTTTGAGAGTGTGTGATATTGTGTGTGTGTGTGTGTGTGTAGGGGGGTTATGGGTACCAGTGTGTGTCCTCTCAAAGTCTAAAGGGGCCCACATAAGCCCGAGGGGTTTAAGGGGTTCCCTGCGTGTGTGTGTGTGTGTGTGTGTGTGTGTGTGTGTGTGTGTGTGTGTGTGTGTGTGTGTGTGTCTGTAATCTATAGGGTTAAGAGGGGTCACATCTTGAGGAAGAGATGATGGGAAGGAGAGGAAGGAAGAAGGGATGGAGAAAGGATAGAAGAAGGTGAACATGATAAGAGAGCATTTACAGGGAGTAAAAGGAAGAAAGGAGGACGGTGAGGAGAGAGGGAGGGAGGGAGGAGGCTTGTCTAGGCAGACAGAGGAGAGAAAGGAGGTGAGGAGGAGCGAAGCAGGGTTTGTTTCAGGGGATAAGAGCTTCAGTCTGGGGAGTCCTGTCAATCAAAGAGCGCTGGGTGGGGGAGGAAGGGGCGCTGTCAATCAGCTGGGAGAAGAGGGGGAGGAGGAGGGGGGAGGAGATGACGAAAGGCAATGAAGGGAGCGAGGGGGATCTTCTAAACGATCTCTTCATCTTCTCCGCCTTTGTCTTCCTCACTCTCTCTCTCTCTTTCTCTCTCTCTCTCTCTCTTGTCCTAGTTACCAAAATATCTCTGCCAACCTGGTATGTCACTGTTCGCTCAACTGTCACTGTCTGACACACACACACACACACACACACACACACACACACACACACATATCTAAAATAGGGAGTGAGATAATATGCCTTCTCCTCTCTTGACCCGTCCTCGTCTCTCTTTTGCTTCTTCGCCCTCCTTTCTATCAGAGCTGCTCATTCTCTCAAATTTAAGTTTGAACACTGTCAGGCACAGTGTTACCAAAGCATTTGGTATAAGTTTTACAATTAAAATATGATAATTCAGTATTTAAGAAAAAAGGGTTAGTACATCGCTAACACTACATTACACTTAGGTCTACTTTGACTCTATTTCCTAATCCAGACAAATACGTAGCCATAAGTAAGTCAGTAAAGCTTTAATTAAATAGCACTTTTCTTTGTTTGCACACAAAAAGGTAAAAAAAAAATAATAATAAAATGGTATAAAGAAGTGACACATGCTCCACCAGACTAATTTACTATACTACATAGTACGAAAAAAATCACATAATTACAAACAAATCATTAAAAAAGTAAAGCAAAATACAAGAATATATCCAGCATGCTGATATGAGCCATACAGTACAGTAGTGGTTTGGTGTGAAAGTGTGAAATTATTGTTATTTGAGTTTTATTTTGGTAAAGGATTTTGTGTTTGTGTGTCTTTGCAGTAAAGCAGGAAGTGTTTCCTGTGTCCACCACTGTCACTGGCCAGGTTGTGGTCACCCAGAGTGTATTTAGCTCATATAGATAATCTGCCACTTGCTATTGTCTGTAATTTACTTTGAGTTTTTGTGTTACATATCCAGAAGTTCATGTACTTCTTCTTCAGCAATGCTAGCAAAATGGCTCAGATTTTATTTTTAAAACAATATTAATACTTTGTTAATAACCAATTACCTGCGAATCTGATACTTTGTGTTTAGTACTTATTAGCAAATGTTAGCATGCTAACATGCTACGCTAAGACAATGAAAACATTAAATTATACCTTAACGTCACCATATTAGCGTAGCTGAGCATGTTAGCATGCTAATGTTAGCATATAGCTCAAAGCACCGCTGTGTCTTAGTGTTTATACTATTCCTCCGAGTTCTGGTTTGTCAAGAAGTCCCACATTTCATGACCATATAATACATTTTATATCAGAATGAATACTTTTAGCTAAGTTAAGGCTGGTTGGTATAGTGCGTTGAATTAAAGACGCAATTACTTCTCTCTCTCTGGTGCTGCAGTATCACTTCCTGTGTTGAAGGTCAGCAGTTGCTTGGAGATGAGGACTATTGGGAATTATTCATACCATCGACTTAATGTCAGTGTGTGTGTGTGTGTGTGTGTGTGTGTGTGTGTGTGGGTGTGGGTGAGAGACAGAGACAGAAAGAGAGAGAGAGAGAGAGAGAGGAGTATGTTTTATTCATTTCTCTCATTTAGTCTCTCAGTCTGCACCTGTCTCAGCATTTAGAAGCTCGGCATTCACATTACTTGCTGATTTAGTTTAACTGCCCGCTTTAATGGACACGCACACGCACACACACACACACATACAATGCATGCACACCACTTTCCGTCGACTGTCTAAACTCACTGTACCCGGCTCGCTCAGAGTCGGAGCTGGAGGTTGTGTTGATAATATTGGGAACAATGGTGCTTTTTTTTCTTTTTTTTAGTGTTTCTCTTTTTCTCTTCGCTTCTATTTATCTTAATTTTCTCTTTTTCCTTTTTCTGACTGTTTGTCTCAGTGTATTAGAAGAAGTATTTGTCTTTAATTCTCTCTTCCTTTCCATCTCCCAGTAACTTTAAGGCTGCAGGCAGAAGATAGATCATAGAAATTTGTTTGTTTGTTTGTTTTTGGGGGGGTTTTTTGGTCATTTTTGGTGGAGAAGGAGCTCAGGATAGAAAAAGTTATTCATCCTCCTCAGCTTCCCTTTTCTTCATCCATCTTGCTGTGTTAGGGGAACTGTGAGTATTAGAAAGAAAACTGAACTGCCATGGGCTATGACTGGAGTGGAGTCCACGCAGATGTGTAATATGTGCCTCCACCCCCCACCACCACCACCCTCTTCCTCTTTCTGTCCTCCCCCTTTCCTCCTCTTTCACCTCCCTCATCCTCCCTTTCCTCCCTGAGGCAGGGATCACGTTACCCCAAAAGCTACAAACACAGACATGATGGCCTCACACACTCACTCACACACACACATTTTCCCATCTGTTCCTGTCGAAGCTGTTATGATGCCTCGTTTACTCTAAGAGGCTGCCTGTTGTCAAAAACTACAATTACTTTTATGCACTGTGTGAGTGGTTCAATGGGTCTGTGTTGAGAATAACTGAAAGTACACAACATTTAGGATGACACTTGACTCGCATTGACTTTCATTATGTCACATGCAAACATTGCGACTAAATGACCCAATAACAGCTCTTAGGAGTTCAAGTATATATCTATCATTTAGAACCAGTCACCAGTAAAATGTCTTTTTAATGGATTACCATGAAATTTGGCACAAGCATTCATGTCTCCAAAGGATGAATTATAATGAGTTACGGCGTCACAAGGGATAAATTTAAATACTTTCTGGTACCTGCAAAAAATGACCAGCAGTTAAAATGTTCAGCCTGATTGTAATTTGTGTTCAGAGCTTATTAGCAAATGTTTGCATGCTAACACGCCAAAATCTAAGACAGCGACCATATATGGGTGTAGGCTAGTCTTTACCTTCATTTAACAACATGTTACATTTATCTATTTTTTTTTTCTTTAACTGTCTTTAAGCATTAATGTTTTATGTCTGACGCAGTTCATAGCATAGTTAGCCTGATTCACACCTTCAGTGTGACGTGTCTTCATGTATTCTTCCTGTCAATGTCTAGTTGCAGTAACGGTTGAGAGGAGCAGTTAACTTGATGTTCATCGTGTCCATTCACTGCGTCTTTCTCATCTGTGTTTGTCACATTTTTTTTTTTTTTTTTCGATGTTTCTTGGGCCTGGTACAAGACAATGGCTTGACCATTCATAATCCTGCCTACAAATCTCTGATTGGTTCAGCTGTTCTTTCAACCAGGGGAAACAGCAATCAATGAGAACCAGACCAATTTGAATCGCTGAAAAAGTCAGATATGCAGGCAGTGATTCAGAGGTCTGGAACCAGGCTATGGCACAGTTCTCCGGGGATTTATAGACCTGACACAGTGTATCGGAAATCATTTCAAGCCACGAGCTTTACACTTTACTGGATATTGTATCATGGAGGGAAAAAATCAAGCCTGAGTGTCAGCAGTGTGGAAGAGGAGACATGATTTTATGCTAAGTCTACATCAATCATTTCCATTCAGTTAACTGACTAATTATGTGAAGGACTAATTAACCTACTGAGTGACTTAT
>NC_135088.1:9842500-9857500 GCF_051107435.1 Chaetodon auriga
CATAAAGACTGTAAACAGGTGGAAACAGCTCGCCTGGCTCGGCCCAGCTGGAACAAAATCCACCTTCTAGCACCTTTTAACCCTCACTAATTTACAGCTTATATCTAATTTGTTTCATGCATACAAAAACCAAAGAGTAATAATGACAATTCACCTATTTTTTAACTAACTTTTTTTTTTTTTACTCTGAGTGGTTGCCAATGTCTATTTCTTTAAAAAAAAATAAACAGCAGTGTCTCTTTCTAGAAACAGTGTCCTGGTTACTGTACATGATCCCTCAACAGTTTTCTCTGGAACTTCTTTCTGCAGAACAACAGTCAGCATGAAAAATGGGGACACTTGGGTGAAGCGATCCTTTAAAAATAGCACTGTATGTACAAAAGTCTTCTGTCTTTCAACTATGCATATATTTATTTTACTATTTATACTGAGCATCTTTTGCACAAAAATTTCCTTCGGGAGAAATGAAGTTCTGTTGTATCTTAAAAAAGTTCTCGCAGATTTCCACAGGAATCGTGGGAGTTTGTTTGTTTGTAAATGACGAGGCAGTGGCGTGAACTTGAAGAGGCTTCTCACTGGCTGAACACCTTTGATAAGCACTGTCAAGCATTCAGGTTGCCTTGCAAATCACAAAAGTCTGCAGACCTCATGCGGTCTTTATCAGACCTCATTCCATACGGAGACCCACAGTTATTGGGCTGTCGTACCCCGGACTCATTAATAGCTGTCTAACTATGGACCACATTCTCCAATCAGATGTGTTGTGGGAGTCCATCTCTCCCATGTCTCTGTCCCTGTGTCTAATTACGAGTCCCTCGCAGTCAGTGGGTCCCCGGGGAGGCTGGTAGGTGAGAGTGAGAGAGAGACATCAGGGATTAGTTTTTAGAAGGTTTAGAAGGTGACCACCTCATTATAAGACTACATGTTATAATGATTCGTAGTAGTCAGAGAGAGAGAGAGAGAGAGAGAGAAAGGGTGTGTGTGTGTGTGTGTATGTGTGTGAGTGTGTGTGTGTTTTATAATGATGCTCAGAGTCTTCCTTTGGGAGCAGCAGTGTTTGTTGTCTTCCTCCAGGGACCCGAGCTCCTGACCTTTCACCTTCCTAACTGCACCCAACCTGAGTACCTAAGATTTCCCTTTCTTTTGAGTTACCACTGGCCTTTTTCCCAACACAAACACACACACACACACACACACACACACACACACACACACTGAAAACAAAAAATTCCCCTCGTGACTCGGGAGCGATTTTGGATCAATTGCAGGTTCTAACTGCGGCAGATAGTCAGATTTATCCTCTTCAGTGGCTATATGTTCATTTTGTGTGTGTGTGTGTGTGTGTGTGTGTGTGTGTGTGTGTGTGTGTGGCGGCTGTTGAGCAGTAACAGATAGCCTGAGCGCGCCGCATGGCGATGCTGTCATTACCGTTGCGCTTCTCCGCTGATGTGTCATGGCTGATGTCACACGCTCAATTGGCCCCGCCGACAGCCGCCATCACTCAGACTGTTTACTACACTTTTACTACAGTTATCACTCACTGGCTGTCGCCGCCGCCGCTGTGACGGCTAGACGCCCCGTGCTGCTGCTGAAACCATGTGCTGAGATAACAGCAGAGGCATACAAGCCTTTACACACACACACACACACACACACACACACACAGGGCTGCTGCTTGCACTCTTTGTCTTGCCCATCAACACACGGAAACACTCATTTAGGCAGGAGTCTGTGTGTGTGTGTGTGTGTGTGTGTGTGTGTGTGTGTGTGTGTGTGTGTGTTTGTGTTTGGAGAAGTTAGAGGAAAAGAGAAGCTGAGGGAGGGGCCCAAAACAAAACATCTATGGTTAGATTCAGTGTGCATTGCTTTTTTAATTTTATGCTTATTCTGTTTGTGCTTTATATAGTTTATTGTTTATGTGTGTTTGCATGTGTGTGAATGAGCGTCCATGTTTATTGTCGGTGAACTGTTGGTGTGTGTTCAAGCACACAACAGCCTGCTTGTGTATGTGTTTCCCCATATCGGTGTGTGTGTGTGTGTGTGTGTGTGTGTGTGTGTGAATCTAGGTTATGTTTCTTATTTCCACATGATTAACTAACTCGCATCTCTGAGACTGTTCCCTCCACCTCGGCCCGTGCCTACCCATAAGGCCGCGTGTCAGTGGGGAGCGCTTGATTTATGCCGGCTGAATATGTAACGAGACGTTGTAAATTCACCAGCCGGGGCTACATGCATCACTATTCTGCACTGTCGTAATTTAGGTGCCACCCGCATATCTGAGATGCTAATGGGTTAAATTACTGGGTTAGTTCTGGAGATTTATACCCGGCTAACGAGAGTGGTGCGAGGGGAGAACGACGGAGGGGGAGGAATAACTAGGGTAGCGGGGTTGGGGGAGGCAGGTCGGAGGAGAAGGAGAGGGTTGAAAAAGAAGGTTTGAATAAAGAGTTGAGGGGGAGGAGGAGTGCGATGAGGCAGAGGTGGTATGGAGAGAGAGAGAAGAATGACACTAAAGGAGGTGTTTGGACTAAAGCAGAGTCTATAAATACAACCTAACTATATATTTTTAGACATTTTGTTCCCTTTATCCATTCAGCAAAAGTCAACTGGATCTTTTTCCAGCCACAAAGTCATACAGTCGACCTTGAAACTGCTTTTCCACAGCAGACATTTTGGGATAGTCGGAAACGTACAGGTGTTGCTAATGACATTAACAGCAGCTCTGTTCTGTTCCAGTGATCCAGTGAGCCGTGACAGTGGCACCGCTTCCTACCTGCAAGCAATGGGAACGAGCAAACATCAGATTGTTTTAGCTTTATCCAATGAGTTTATATTTCGCTCGTCCTGGCTCTGTTTTTGTGAAGTTTCGCACACTTGCTCCACCTCCGCCCCTCTCCAAATCAGTCAAAATTGCTGCTGACGTCCTTGATGTTTCCCTTTCTGCTCCAGTCGGCAGTCCACACGAGCGATGAGAAACTTACAAGGTTGAGAAGGAGCACATCTTATATGATCCACAGCATCCTTTATATAAGAATATCCTCAAACAGGACGAGGCTTGGAAGGAAATGAGGGAGCTGTTGGAAGTTGCAAGTGAGTAAATTGTCCTTCTACTACATAGAAACAAGGCTGACAAAAGAAAATTACCTCAGAAAATGCTAGCTGACTCATTTGCAGAGGGAGAAATCTCAAGCAGCTCACTGCATGTTAGGAAGTGGTGTGAAACAGCATGCAGAAAACCAGGAAACTGAAACTGAAGCAGTTAAATTACAAAGTCAATATGATGAACATCAGCCTATTTACACATCCAGTGGACAGAGAACAACATTAGCATTCATTTGGAGTCATGTCTCTGGTGGCCACCTGATGAATGCAAGCGCGATACTGACACTTATTTGAGCTCTGTTTTTGGTCTCCTCCGAGCCACGAGGGAAATATTTGGCTCTTTAGCTGCTAAATGCTTCACTCTGTTCACCAGTTAGCCCCTAACTTTGTCTGCCCACTGCTTGGAGCTGAGGAAGTTGGTTTTTAGGTGAGAGCTGCGAGACTGATGACAGTGTGGGCAACTGACCTGAAACAATTAAGGCGAAGCAACAAAACAAGCTTAAAGAGGTTAAAAGAGGCAAGAAAAGGCTCCATAGAGCTTCCACGCTACATGTGGTAATTTGATCCGTTGCTAAAAAGAAGACTTGGCACTTGAGGGCTTGTTAACAGCTACTCATGCTAACCACCCAGCTCCTCTTTTATTCATCCAATTTTGCCCATTTTGTGTCAATCACGGTGTGACAAACAGCAAAGGCGGCGTTTGCAGACACCGAAATGTCGCCCGTTGCGAGAGTCAGCTGAGGAATGAAACTGACTTCAGACAGTCCGTAATGTTGAGGCGGTTCTTTTATCTGCTGCAGGGTGGATGGTAATTATTGACGCAAATTAGCTTATGTACACAAACCGGCACACACACGCGCGCTTGAACGATAATACGTATCTTTTCGTTCCCTCCCCGAGTGCTCCTTCTCCACCTCTCTCTCTTCGTACCATCTGTCTGCACTCAGTGCCAGCCGGTAATTAGTCCCTGTAAAGTCAGTGTAGTGAGGAGTCCCTGTGTTTGGATACTGCTGTCTAGTCAAACACTGGGGAAGGGGGGGGCGGGGGGTGCTAACAGCCTGTGTTTTATCTGTCAAGTTTGCTGCTGTT
Source organism: Chaetodon auriga (assembly GCF_051107435.1). Classification (NCBI taxonomy): domain Eukaryota; kingdom Metazoa; phylum Chordata; class Actinopteri; order Chaetodontiformes; family Chaetodontidae; genus Chaetodon; species Chaetodon auriga. The sequence continues at coordinate 9,846,692 of NC_135088.1, forward strand.
ATGCAACACACTTCAGGGTTAAGGTTAAATCTCAGGAGATGCAGCCACAGTGCTGCGACTTTATTTATCAGTTAATTCAGTTTGTTTGTCTCATTGGGCGGGCGGCCACGCGTTTGTTTTGAGAGCCATTGCGTAATTTTTTTGTTTTATTTTATGCTAATTCTTGTCTTTGAACGTCTCGTCCGGGTGGAGTATTTGTTTATTTACATCATGTTTGTGTTCTGCTAAAATGAGACGCTAAAAATGTTAAATATATAGTTTTATGTGGTTTTAGGGCCTCACATGAATCCGGGCCTGGCACACCGGAGAAAACATCTGGTCTGAGTGCAATCAGGTCCTGAGCAGGTTCACGCAAGACCCCCGATCACACTGTTTGATTCAGTCAGAAAGCTGATATAGATGACATGACAAATATATTTCAAAGACACACATTTCATACAATTAAAATGTCTTTTAACAATCATTTAAGTTATGTCATTTTTTTCTAATTTTGTTTTGATGTACCTTGAATATCACACAAAGTGAAAGTCATATAATTTACTCAAGCAGTTGTGAATCAGATCAACGGTCGTGCAGTAGCTGTGTGTCCTTCTGCAGCGCTGCAGCACTCACCTCAAACACGTTGGACATCATGGCCCAAAAACACAAGTCCCTGTTGTAATTATCTCATGACACTTGTTTAGTCTCGGAAACTAGAAATAGTTTGTTCTTGGCAGCTTTTTCTCTCTATATTTTTAATTAGTCTTTTAATTAGTCTCACAGGAAAACTAGAAAAAACTTTGCCCATTGATCTTTAGTTTCATGGCTCTGGCAACATTTTTAGTTATGATGGCCTTTGTGCTGTGACAGAGGGGACGGTGGGCAACCCCGTTAGCAATCACACAAAGACCACATTTTATTTCAGGATTAAAATAAAGGTTGAAAATCAAAGTTGTTGTTAAAATCTGTGCATTGTACACATCTATCTGCAACTATGTGATTTTCTTTTTGACCTGCTATAATTATGGTAAAGCACAGAGTTTCACAATGTTTTACAAGCAGTTTTCACTTCCACCTCTAAGTGATTTTGATCTTTTCTTTTAATTTCAGACTCAGATCTTGTTTGCAGCCTGTCTGGTTGTCTGATCATTCGTGTTCCTTACCTGGCAGGACTCCAGAGTACGCCGTCTCCCCCATCAGTAATGTTTATGCATAAAACCTGATAATTGACAGGAATTATGCTCAAAATGTATCAACATAAAATTTACTTTATCTTTAAATCAAATTCCAGGTAGGAAAACAGCTTTTAAAAGTCAGAAATTCTTAATAATCCTGAAAGTAAAAGTACCCTGATCCTGAAGACATAATGTCCACGTTTACGATTGAAACTCACAGACCTTTCATTTGATACCGTAGAGTAAGAATAGCGGTTATTAATAGGACTGTTGTTATTGGTTTATGGAAAGAGGACACACACACACACACACACACACACACACACACACACACACACACACACACACTCCGAGGTTTGCTTCCATCACTTGTGGTGACATTACATAGGATTACATTCATTTCCTGGAGACTTACCCAAACCCTTAACCTAACCTTCACCCAAGTCTTCACCCTAAAATCAAATGATTTGTCGGCACCCACACCATGAGTGGGCTTCCAGTGTCGGGACCTCACAGCTGTAGAAAAACAACCACACACACACACACACACACACAGACACGCACACACACAAAGAAAAAGCCCCCTAAGCAGAGCTGGGCTGAGAACAAAGCGTTTGTATTTACTGTAGGCTCAGGTGACAATACATGACAAACTGAAATAGACTGGGTGGTGGTCTGCTCTCTGTGTGTGTGTGTGTGTGTGTGTGTGTGTGTGTGTGTGTGTGTGTGTGTGTTTGTTCTTCCATATTTTCATGCTCCAGGTTGTGTGCATTTGCGTGTGTTTGTGTGTGGTAACACCCTGGCCAGCTCGCCCTACAGATGAGATTTCCATCCGAACAGGAAGTGGATTGCTGCCACTTCCTGTGCAGAACACAGCCAGTCCATGAATACTGTTTCATCACACATACAAACACACACACACACACACACACACACACACACACACACAGACGGAGGCTGAGTAGTTGATGGACTTATTCTTACAGCATTGATTTATATCTAACACTTGCACCTTTTATGTCTGTGTATACTCTGTACGTGTAAATGCAACATGACATTTCCTGACTTCCAAGACACTCAGACAATAGCAGGCGAGTCCAGACTGATGTTAGCACCTTTTCACTGTCTGGCCTATCGCCTCTCTCTCCCTCTCTCCTGTCCGTTCGGTCTACTCTCCATCTTTTCTTCTGTTTCTGGAAAGAAATACAGACACATTAAACTCTTGCATTTAATTAACATTTTGAAACTGTTATATTTCACCCATCTGACATTAGAAGTCAGCGCCTGTGAGTTGTGTCCACAGTGAACGTGCAGGGCCGGATTTGAATCGAGGTCTTATATGACTGAAATAGGCGAGACCACAGATATGTAAGGGTTTAAACAGACAGACAGGCAAGTTAGTGGGCAGGCAGCTACAGTAGAGACAGACAGACAGACAGGCTGGCAGACAGGATTTGTGAGTTACTGTTGTTGCTTTTTATAATTAGTTCAGGAAGCCTCGACAATCGTCTGTCAGTAAAGAGAGGCGGTATCAATCTCCGTCTGACAATAGCAGGAAAGACAAACACACACGCACACAGACACGCACGCACACACACAGAGCTCTGCATTCCACCACATTCCACCCCTGTGTGTGTGTGTGTGTGAGAGAGAGAGCGCAGTATAGGCCGATGTTTACTTGTGTATCTTATGTGTACAGTTTACCCACAGCGTGGAGACTCGCGCTTGTGCAAACAGGCAGATTCCTTGTACGTTTCACAGAAGTGCTTCAAGATGCTGAACAGAAAAGGTTGTAATCTCTCTCTTCTGAGATCACATGAAATTTTAATGACGCCCGTGGACAAACTCTGTCGCCGCAGCAGCAAACAGTGATGGGACGCAACACAGAATAGAAACACAAACACAGAATGTGCGCTAAGGTGGCGCATCGTATGGGGAAACATGTGCAACCCACATATGATGGACTGGCAACATGTAAGGCTAAAGAATAAGAAGAATAAGGAGAGAGAGTGAAATATATATTAGGCCTATTTAAGTGTCAGAGGCAGGCCTGTTATGCTGAAATCTGAAAAATCTGATCAGCATAATTTATCCTAAAAAATCCTGTGAGGATGCATCGTCAAGCTCTGCCAAAATCAGATCACCGATCTTAAGCTAAACATGTGTGTACAATTCAACTAATATAAAAGCATTTGTGTAATATGGAAGATTTATCAGCATGGGAATCTAAAACATGCAGTGACTGATTTATGTATTATGCGTCAGATTTCCAGTAAAAAGAAAGACTTCGGGCGGCTGTTGTAAAAACCTGTTCACCTCAGCAGTATATTCCCTTAACTGATCATAAACGTACAGAATCTGCCAAATTGTCTACTTTTCTCTTCATCCCTCCAAGTTTCTCCCTCCCTCCGGGGGCCAGAGCTCCTGCATTTAGTCAGTAAACTGCAAATGTGTTTTTTAGGAACTGTTTTACGGCGATCCCACGCTGTGTTTACGACTCCTCTCACCCGGGAGGAGAAAGGCCGACCCGGCCCAGCGAGGAGGCCACAAACACGATCCAGGATGCTGCCTGATCTCACACGAAACCTGCTGAACCTGACAGGGTCTCTCCTCCTCCCTGCTCACCCCCTTTTTCCCTCCCTCTCCGCCTCCTTGCCTCCTCCTATCCTTTTATCTTCTCCCTCCCATTGTTCATATTGTTTCTTACCCTCTGCTCTTCCTCCCTCCTCTCCTCCCTCCCTCATATGTCTCCCAGCTCCATCCTCTCCTCCTCTCTCAACCCTGGTTTGCTTCTCTTCCTCCACCTTTCACCTCCGTATTTGTGCTCCTCCACCCATGTAATCTTCCAGGATTGTGCATGTGAGCAGGTATACATACACAACATATGCATGCATGTGCGCTTGCCCTTGTGTATGGGCGGTCGTAGGTGTGTGTGTGGGTGTGTGTGTGTAAAGGTGTTCATCTCATCTCTACAGGGAGTTCAGCATCCTCAGCTTTCCCTGAACACAGAAGGACGAAGAAGAGGGAGGAGGAGGAGGAGGAGGGAAGGCAGATAGAGGCATTTTCTTTGGTCTATCCAGACAGCTCAGAGCCCTCCTCCTCCTCCTCCCTCCATCTCTCTTTCTCACCCGCCACCTCCCGCTCCCTCGCATTAATTCAGCGAGGTACTAAATATTTCTTTTAGTAGAAAAAGCGATTTCTCTCCGCGGCTCGCTGGGGCTGCCGCTGCGCTCGCCAGCACTTTCACCCTCTTTCGCACACCTCACCCCTCACCCCTGCACACATGGGAAGTGCTTTTTTTATGGACTAGCGAGAATTATAAATGTTCAGCTGTGTTTATGGCTTATTAGGCAGTTACAGGAAGGAGGGGAGCATGTGTTTTATTGGCTTAATTGGGAAAGAACAGCTTCCTTGCTGCATTAGCACTATTTTCCTCTCATCAACGGCCTTGGCTGGCGAGGCAGCGCTCTGTTGCAGTCAGAGGTGCCCTCGCTGTGCCATTCTTTCTGCTGAGGACAAGGAAAGGGCTTCTGTGCATGCGTGTGTGTCTGTGTGTTTGTGTGCACGTGCCGCAGAAAAAGAAAGGTGTGAAGTCTTTGAGAACGTGCACAGGCGCATCGACGCTAAAACAACTGAGTAAAATCTTTTGTGCCATGCGAATGTGAGGTAAACGCGCGCATGGATGCTTTCTAGAGGCTAAGAGTGTAAGTGTGCGTGCGTGAGTGTGTGTGTGTGTGTGTGTGTGTGTGTGTGTGTGTGTGTTTGCAAGCAGGCACGCGTCCTCGTACTTGACTGTGAAGCTGCTCCTTTCATTAGTCACGAGGAGAGACGATCCTGGATACTTCTTTGAGTCTGATAACACAGAGCGATCTTGTAATGTGTTTTATCTCTTTTTTCCCTCCCTCGCTCCCTCCTCCCACCACTCCATCCCTCCCCAATCCCTTTAATTCTCCCCTCTCTCACCTCCCTCCCTCTCCGGCGCGTGTTGCGCTCTGTCGCTCCCCCAGCGTCTGAGGTGGAGACTAAACAGCCGAGTTATTTATTGTGATGTTTTCGTGGCCGCCTGGTTTAAATAACAGTTTGGTCTCTCTGCAATCCTCCCTCTCATCTCCCTGCCTTTATTCTCTTCTCTCTTTTTTTTTTTTCTGCTGCTTGCTCTGTCGCTCTTTTTCTTACTCTCTCCTCTTTCTCCCCCCCTCCATACACTCACACACCCCTCCTCCCCTCATGCTCTGGATAATGGTACATTGTTAACGGGCTGTCTATTGTTTGGGTTGTGTTCTTGGCTAAGTGGAGGGTGAATAGTTTTTAGATGACAAACATGTAAGCTCGCTGCCAGCCATTCTGATCTGCTGGGCTGGAGCTAGTTATACACAGAGCCGTGTGAAGCCCGCTTACCCTCAATCAGTGGAGATTTACAGTATAAGATGGTGTCACAGCGAGAGTTGTGTGTGTACGTGTGTGTGTGTGTGTGTGTTTGTGGGTATGCCTTTGAGCGCATTTTTGTGACCACTCAGCCTCTGAGTTTGACACACAGACTCGGCCTCTCTGATTGTCATTTAAAAGTTGTTGTGCCAAGCTGACAGTGTCATTTAGAGATGGATGCATGGTGTGCGGGGACAGAGAGCAGCATTAACCCGGTGAAATTCACTTCACCCGACTCTTCAGCACAATACAGCTCCGTAATATCAATCATAATGAGATTACCGGCTATTTTATTCGTCGTCTGTAAGTGGTTGTGCAAAGATTCTGTGATGTTTAAGGTTTTGTTGCTTCAGCTTGCTCGTCAAAATCCAAACATTTATTCCCATTTAAAATAGAAGAATTTCACTTAAAGTTGGCTTTGATAACTGATCATAATTGAGATCACAGCCCTGTTTTGACCGATATGAACACACACATTTCAATGGATCATGGATTGGGTGTTAATGTCATGTTTTAATGTCATGTTATACATGCTAATGTAACATCAATTATTAAACTTGAGCAAAGAAAGACAACTGAGCATGTGGGAACTGCAAATGAAGCTAAATCATTTGGTTTGAAAATCTGTGTTAAAACTAGATTTCAGATGTTGCCACAGAAGACAAGATGGATAATCTGAATGTATAATCTGTATTATGAACTACAGCTCATCATAACTTGAGCTGATAAAGTATCATTTTGATTGAAAATATGATAAAATTGCAACAGTGTCCACTGCACTCTGAGGCTGAGCTTACCATTTACACGTATGCATGCACACACTCACACACACACACACACACACATAAATAAATATTACTGACCTACCACAAACCTCCAGAAACACATATATGTCTCTCTCCAGGCTTTTTAGACCTAGACTTATCACAGCTGAGTGACGCACATGTGAATGTGTGTCCATACACACACACACATATACACACACACACACAGCATTTATGGCAGCAGCTCCATCGTGGATGTGATGGAGGGTGTGAAGCTGCATTTTAATGGATGATTATGTTTTATGTTTTCTCTACAATGACCCGCACTGGCAGACCAATATTGTTCCCCTCCCATCCCACCCCTCACACACACACACACACACACACACACACACACACACACACACACACACCCATACATACATTTCAACTACTATGACTACCCCTTTGTAATATCAGTCCACCATATGCCCCACACCCCAGACACCCTCTTACACACACACACACACACACAGTGCTTCCATTCACCTCCCCAGCCTCCTCTCCTCTCACCCCAGCCTGTGTTGGGGTGACACCAGGTGCTCGCCTCTCTCTTAGGGGCAGAGAGGAGCGTGACTTAACATCCAGCCTTTATAGTAAAGGACATTCTCCTCTCTATTACCTACTTATGGAAAGGTCAACCAGTATGAATAGAAAGGATGGAAGCACTCATAATGTAAAACGCATGCTCTCCTCTCCTCTCCTCCTCCTCCTCCTCCTCCTCCACACGCTCTGTCAGCACTCTCGACTCCTTACCTTTCTTAATCTGACACACAGAATAAGCGCGGTAGAAAGACGGACGGAGAGACTGACAGGACTCCGTCAAAATCACATTCTGTCAGTGTGTCGGGGAAAGGAGGAGCAGGAGGAGGAGAGAGAGAGAGATACCACTCCTCTATCAGTGCTTAGTGGCAGAGCGGGACAAAGAAGAAATTATTTTGAATTCTGAGCACCATTAGCATGACTATAGATGCATTAAAATGCTAGATAGTGGGAGCAGAGCGAGGGGAGGTGGGTGAGGGTGCATGCAAGAGGAGAAAGTGGAGGGAGGAGCATGATGTATGAGTGATTGTATCATAGTAACTTGACTCCATCCTTGAATGCTCATTCAGTCTATTCCACCTTTATGGCAGTTACAGCGTACAGTACACAGCAATGTGATTATGCAGAAGGGGAATCGTTTTAAGAGGAATTCAATCAAATCATTTTTGATTGTGTGGTCCAGAAAGCCTGGTGTGCCTGCGGAGCTGCGGAGGACTGCCGGCCTTCACCTACAGCTCAATCATCCACCGCGTTAAATATGGAGGTGGAAAACAAGAGGGAATTACATGACACACAGCCGCGCTGTTTTAGAAATGCAAATAACATTTTTGACCTTTGAATGAAAAGTCAAGCAGTTTTCATTTGATGGGCGTAGTTTTATTTCATTATTTTATAAAATTTTAGATATCTTTTTCCTTTGTCCCTTTTTTTGCACTTCTTTTTACCTGCTCTCATTACTGTTTTTCTCAGGTGTTTCTGATTGCACCTCGCTGAATCTCAGACTTTATTCAAACTTTAAACCTGAAACTCCTTCCTCCTCTGCACATGTCCCTTTGAATTTAATACCGAGCTGTCGTCGATCGTGATCTTTTAATTTTGCAAACGAATGAACTGAACTAGAAACTGAAGAAGGAAAGAAATGATGAATTTACTTTGTTTTCTGTGTCTGATCCTTTCAAATGGTCCAGGCATCACCAAGATTTTAAACACCAGTAGAGTGCTTATAAAACACCCGCCCAGCCCATCTCTCCCTCGCTTTCCATCAGTCTTTCACCGCTAATTCAGTTTATGCCGCCTGAGAGGAAGTGTGACGCCTCAGATACCTCCATTACGTCACCAATGGAGATTACATCCCATACCACAGGTTACAATATCCACACACAACCCTCAGATCAGCAATAACTGAACGCTGCCAGCCTTCAATAATCAGCAAAATCTGAAGAAATATGTTCCAGTGAGTCAACCAGGACACGGTTTATGAAAACTGTGACATCTGCTGTTATAAAGAAAATGCCTGGTGTCTTTCCAAGTCTGTCTCTGTCACACAGGGACTGATGTGTTTCATGTTTTTAATAGTATCAGCAAGAATTTGTCTGGTGTGGAAATAAATGGCTAGAGCAGTAACCACAAATGCTTCAGAAATAAAGACGGCTTCTCACAAGAATACCCCACCAACAAAAACTTCAAGAAAAATTAGACATATATCCTCGTAATGGTAGTGCTGTCTGCATGAATTATCCCTGCACGATGCAAAAATGGAAAAGACCAATTGGAAACCATCGTAAAGATGTAGCTCTATTTCATTCCTTCAGAGGCCGAAAACCTAAACAACGAAAGATGAAAAATGAAAACAGCAAATTTTACTCCTTACTTTAAAACTTTAAAGCTGCATGAACTGATTTTTGCCCACCAGGAGGCAGAAAAACTCCAAAACAAGCTGAGAGATACATACCTCCTTTCATACTGCACACGTGGTGATATATAATCAAATAATTGCTTATTTACACAACTGACAAACACAGGAAACCCACATTTGGTGTCCCTTTACAGCTACAAGATGTACATTTACTCTACTTTTAGCTCTGATTTGGTCTCCACCAGCCCCTGAGAAACAGACCTGTGTTTTTAGATACCAGCTGTATGATTTTCTTTACCAGCAAGTTACAAAGTGAGCGACAAAAGGCTGTAAGGCTTCGCGCTGTTATAGAGTTGGCTGAAAATTCTCTGTGGGTTCATTTCTATGAGCTGCACCTTTCACACCTTTCATGGCACATATAATTGTTTGGTTCAGTGTTAAGAGAAAACAGTGATTATTGGAGCTTTTAGGTAGATTTAAAGATTAAAAACATCCACTTTCAGAGTCACACACATCTGGCAGGAGGTTAGCGGCTTCTCTACTATTCCTTGGTTACATTTCTTCTGTGTGTGTGTGTGTGTGTATGTGTGTGTCCCAGTGTCTTTCTGGACCAGTTCTTTCTCATCTCATCTGCTCTTGGACCTTGCTATTGTCTGTGTTTTAGCTGTGAGCTTTAATCTAATAAAGAGTGTGTTTGTGCGCATGGGTCTGTGTGTGTGCAAATCAATAGTGATATATAATTCACTGCATCCCGGCCCCACCACTCTTTAGACCCACACATACTGCCTATTTAATATTGCATGAGGACACACATACAGATGTGGGGGCAGGGGGTAGGAATATATGTGTGATGTGTGTGTGTGTGTGTGTGTGTGCGTGCATGTGCGTGCCCCCCTCAGGATCGTAAAAGAGGGTCTTTTACGCCCCTCTAACCTCCTCTCCCTACGTGATCTGAGTGCAGTTTTACCTCTTTAAACTTCCCTCTTTCTTACCCTTCCATCACTTTCTCCTCTTCCTCCCTCTCCTCTCATTCTCCCTCTTTTTCTCTTTCCGATCTTTGTTTTTTCTCCTTCTTTCCTGTATCTATATTCGTCTCTCTCCCTCCCTCCCTCCCTCCCTCTCTCTCTCTCTCTGTATTGTTTTGAACCTCACCCTTGGGGTCTTCACATTCACTCTTTTTCTATGTGAATAAATAAGAATTCATCTCCACATTTAAATAGCTTCAGGGTTTCCGGGACACACACACACACACACACTCACATGCACACACACATATACACACACGCTTCTCAGTCATGTTTATAAATCATTAGAGTTTGGGGTCACCAGGGGTCACGTCTCTCTCTCTGGCCACCGTGCTCCATCCTGATTGGTTGCTGACACTGCGGGCCACTCAGCATGCCTGTTAGCTTAGCTGTGCTTTTACCCTCACCTTGCCTCCAGTGTGTGTTTGTGTATGCTGAATTATTTAACAGTTACTGCCTCTGTGTACGTATTTCCATATGTGTGTGCGCGCGCATATGTGTGTGCGCAGAAAAAGCTCAAAGACTCAAACGCCCCCCCCCCCCCCCCATCCTATTTGTTAAAGTTTCATCAGATTGAAACGTATTTTATTCACATTCACATATGAGCCAACACAAACACACACTTTCTTCTTTTCTTTCGGGCCTCTGCAGTCATATTCCATCGCCTTATGACTCTCTATGAGTTGTGTTTTATTGCAACATGAAAGAACCCGCTCCATAAACATGTTAATGGCTTTGATCACATAATGAGCTGAACAAATATGAAACAACAGGAAGATTAAACAGAGAAGGATTGAAAAAAAAAAAAAAAACTGTACGCACACTGCCTGTACAGTCTTGGTTCGTCTGAGTGGGAGCTAATTAGTGGTTTACGCTCTGCATTCTTTTACACTGGGAGATTCGGCATAACAGGAAGTTGCACATGCAATACTGGGGGAGTCAGAGGTATGCGCACACTTTGACACACACACACACGCAGCTCACACATATCTACGGTGATATTT
>NC_135088.1:9862500-9872500 GCF_051107435.1 Chaetodon auriga
GCTACGCCTTGAATCTACAGTACATCTTATAGCACGCTTTGTTTGCATATCGTTTTCCTTTCTGTCGTAATGAAACAATTTCCTGTCTCGAGATAATTTAACATTCCCATTTTAAGTAAATACACACGCAGCCATGCACACAAGTGTACAGCACACAAACACCAACAAGCCTTCTTACCACAAAGTCTGTTTGTCATTGCCTTCCAAAACAACACATACGTCCTTCACAAAAATGCTTCATATGAGTGTTTTCTGGTTTGCCGCCTCTTAGATTCGGTTTGGTTAAGGCAACTGCAGCTATTTAGCCAGGGTTAGGAGAACACTGTGGTCATGGTTAAAGGAAACCCACAGACTGACTGCTGATAGGAGACGGGAGCAGCGACAAGAGGTTGTGGAGAACTATGACAACTTGACAAAACCTTTGATCCTGAGAAACAACAGTTATCATTTGCATGATCCCAGGAGGTCACGAAAATATGGAAGCTGTTTGATCAAACGCACACAAACACATATCTGGTGTTAAGTTGAAGGAGTGGAACCTGAGGGGAGAAATAAAGAGTCAGACGTGGCAAGAGAGGACACACACATCACATCAAGAAGAGCTTTATGAACGCTTGAGTCAATCAGCATCGTTACAACCGAGAAATTCCCTTTGCAGTCAGTGTGTGTGTGTGTGTGTGTGTGAGTGAGTATGTGTGTGAGTGTGAGTGTGAGCAAGCCAGAGATGTAGGTGTGTGTGTGTGTGTGTGTGTGTGTGTGTGTGTGAGCCTGAGTGAGTGACTGATGGAGAGAGGAGGAGACAGGAGGAGAGAGGAGGAAGAGGTTCCTGTCAATATCACTTCCTTCATCACTCCTTTCCTCTCCTCACTACCGTTTCTTTCCCCCCGCCACCCCATGAATTATTTGCAAGACGTATGACAAAGGAAGACACACACACACACACACACACACACACACACACACACACACACTCACACACACACACACACACACAGACCTACTAGTTTAGTTTATCTCAGCCTGTTATCATTGCCAGCACATCGAAGGATGTCGTATAAAGAGCGAGAGACGTCCACCTGTGGAGAAGGTTGGGGTGGTTGGATGGGTCAAGCTCAGCTGTTTCATGCAGGAAACTTCATGTTTACGTCCTCTATGAAATCAAAACTGAAGGTTGATTTCTTTTATAAGTGAAGTAACGTAACTTACGTAACTTAATGTACGTGACTAACATGCTTATTTCAAGCCAAGCCATGATCTTTACCAAAGTACGTCTGTTTCACGTGTTTCTTATTGTTGTCAGCAAGCTTTATTCTGAAAGTCTGACAGGACGTTGCATATCATTAACTTGACCACAAAGCCCCATAAGTTGAAAAATGACCGTCGTGCCTTAAAAAGCGGTGCCAAGGGGCTCCGACCAAGCCTCCTTGTGTGATAAGTTGGGAGTGGGAATGTGTTGTTTATCTGCAGGTCACAAATATTGTTGCCTTGTTACTGAGATAACCTTTAAGACACCACCAGTGATTTCCACTATTCACACATGCAGCTACATTTCCACCTTTTCACACATGGCCGTGCCAGAATAGATGTGGCAAGGGACAGAAAGCAGTAATCCAACTTAACTTAAAACTCAACAGAAGAAGAATATGAAGGGGCAAGGCCTGATGTAGGTGTATTTAGCCAAGAGCTGTTTTTGTCCAGTGCTCCCATAACGTATTTAATCTTCAACAAGGTTGCAAGACAAGTAAAGTTTTTTCATCATCTACTTGAATCAGAAATATGCATTCAAACAATTAAAAGGAACATTTAAAGAGTTGGAGTTGGAGCATCGCAGGTTACGATTGGTTTGCTCGCTTCCGTCAGACCGACGTAACTCTTTACAGGCTCGTCTCTGCGACGTTACTGCTTTCATTCACAACACAGCTGCTGTGGCGGCGCTCTCCCTGAAGCGTTCCCGGGTCTTGAGGCGGGGAATTGGCGGCACAGATTTCCCTGAATATTAATCCATTCACACGAGAGCCCGTGCTGGAAATGTTCCTGGACATTTCAGGGAGAGACTGCATGTGTGTGAAAGGGGTTAAAGCCTGTATTTGTGAGGACAGTTGGGGCAAAGGGTGTGTGTGTGTGTGTGTGTGTGACAGAGAGAGGGTGGGGGGGCCAACAGGGAGAAGTAAAAAGGGGAGCTTTAGATCGATTTGAGGTAAGCTGTGTGCGTGTGCGCTTGTGTGTGTGTGTGTGTGTGTGTGTGTGTGTACATGCATACATGTTTGTCCTAGAGCTAGCGATCCTTTAGCTGCTCACCCTTCACTCACTTCCTCCACTCCTCCTCCCCGCCTCCCCCCTCTGTTCTCTGTCCCTCCTTCCACCTCCTCTCTCCCCCCCTCCCAAATCAATCTCTCTCATCTATAATTCAACAGTTTGCCTTCAGCCTTTAAAATATACACCACAGTAACCTCCTCCCTCCCTTGAAGTCTGTCTCGCCCCTCGTCTTTGCCCTCCTCACTGTTCTCCCCCGTTTCTCTCCCTCCACTGAGTAAGAACTCTGACAATATTTGCCGTGAAGGTAATCATGTTGTAATTTAATCTTCTCATGGATCCAAACTGGCATCATGGAGCCGCAGTCCTGCTTAATATCTTATTAAGGGTTATTACGTCCACTGTGACTCCTGTTCCGCAGCGTCACTGTTGTTCCAAGTATTTAACAAAGTCCAGTAATCCCATCACCTGCGTGCAAGTGAATCTATGGGTTTAGATTTTCCAGACAATTAGTTTGCGTCTGAGGGCATATCATAGTTTAATATAGTTAGACACGAATGCATGTAAAGTCTCTGGCTAAAGATAATTCAATAGCCTGTAATAATAAAAATGTAAGTGCATTTGTAAACAGCAAGAAATACAAATCATGACTTAATACAGTTCTGGTTTTGAATAAGAACTCATGTTTATTACAGCTTGGGTTCCATAGTTTTGTCCATCATTCCTGTTTTACGCAGACTCGCCTGTAATCATCTGTGAGAGATGACAGATTGGACTCTTGTTCAATTTTGTGAGCAATACTGGGAGTCATTGTTGTGCACAGTCATGGTTTCGATGATGTTGTGGTTATTTTGAGTGAGATCATCTTCTGTTTGTGGACTTTACCTCAAATTAAAGGCGAGCTGAAGCAATAAATCCATTAATGGATTAATTGTCAACTATTGAATTAATCACAAGTTGTTTTGAGAGTCAATTTTTATCAGAGTTATTTTCTAACAAAAAAAGGGCAAAATTCTCTGATTCCTGATTCTTAAATGTGAATATTTTCCAGTTTCTTGAGTCTTCTTTACAACCTGCCCAATCAGTCAAAACTGTCCTGAACTGTGGCAGAAAAACAAACCTGTGCATGGAGTCACTTTACTCTTCAAATGCTCATTTCCTCTACTTCAGTGTATTCACTTCTAATACACAAATGTGTGATCACGTGAACTCATCACATCATAACTTTGTCTGTAAATGTGTTGATTAAGCTTCGGTCTGCTGCTGTCATAATGGCTGTCTGTCGCTCTGAGTGACACCGGGCTGCCTTGTCACAAACTGATGACATCAGTGTCACTGTTACATGTAACAATGATGTAATGACACTTGTACAGGTCCACACCTGTGCTGAACAAGTCGACTGAAAGGTTATTAATGCTCACTTTATCTCAGCCCCGGCAGACAGAACGAGCCCCCTCGTAGACATCATACAGGCTGGCTATCACCACCCGGCCTGCTCTGTCATTTAAATATGCAGAGATGACAACAATGACAGCATTAATAGTAATGATAGCAATATGAAGCTAAGCCCTCATCATCATCATCATTAGCATATCTCCAGGGAGATGATCGGTGATTGACAGCTAGCTGGGTGTTTTTTGGGCTGCAGCTCAGCTATCAATTACCTCTGTGCATATCAACCATCATTATGTAAAGTAACTCCGCTTCGCTCGGCTCTGCTCAATTCTCTTAAGTCTTGTTCCCTCGCATAACTCTTTTTCCCCTCTCCCGTGCATCTCCTCCCTCCCCCGCTGCCTTTTTTCTTTTAGCGCTCCCGACCACTCCCCCCCCCCCCCCCCCCCCCGCACTTTCTCCTATGTGTCTAGGTTTCTTAATCTCTCCACTCCTCTTCCCCGCTCTCACGCTCCTGCTTCTTCCAGCATGGCTCATCCATGGCTCTGAGTGTCTGCATGTGGACGTCCTAAGTTGCCTCATACAGTAAAACTTGTAAAACAGATACACAGGCCTGAGCATGGGCTTTAAATGCACTCCTCTTTCATTCATCTCAGTGTCGTTACATAATGAGATTTTCCTGTCCTTGGATCGTAATATAATGGCTGAGAAGTTGACTCGGTGTCTGTAGAGCTGACATTGTTGGTCGATTGACATTACTGGCAGCAGTTCTGATAATTAGTTAATCATCTAAGTCATTTTTCAAGCGACAATGCTAAACATGAGCTAGTTCCTGCTTCTTAAATGTGAGGATTAGCTGCTTTTCTTTTATATCTTTGAAGACGTTATTTGGCTCTGGGAAACATCTCTGACATTCAACGAACCGAACAGTTAATTCATTAATGGGGAAAATAAGCCCTGTGTGCTTGAAAGATAATGAATTCAACCTTACATTATAAATCTGATGTAAGGTTTGTGACTGCGTGTTTGGAGCAGTCGTGCAGATTGGTTTGGCTGTGGCAGCAGAGTTTCCAGGTTGCACAAGACTTGCTAAAACTCACATATCACTGAACCAAGACTAACGTGGATTTCCACTGATCCTTCCAAGTGAAATGAATTCATTTTCCCCCTCAGATTCCTCCTCATCTCCTTGCTTCGTTCTGTCAGTTTAATCTCCCCGATCCCTTTAAAAAACATCTTAAAAAAGGAGAAAATACCACACCTCCGGCCGGTAACTCTTAATTTGATGACACAAACCACAACACCCCTGATTCCTATTTGTAGTAATGCTTCAAACACATTTAATGTGTGGACTTTTGATTATAGGGACTGTCCCTGCACGGTGGTTCAAGCCCTGTATCAGCAAGCAGTATCTCTGCTGAAGTGCTCTCGGACAACACACTACAAGGGCAAAGAAAAAAGAAGCATTTCCCCCACAGGAAGCAATAGATTATAACATTATTGTGATAACAGGCGAATAGAGGGCGTGATAGTATTTCCTATCCTTGTTTTTGACTGCTTAGATAGCAGGCACGGGGCCCAGAAATGCTATCTGATGTCATCATATTAAACAATAACAAGCACTCAGTGTAAACAGGAAACAGGAAGTTGATCTCTGACAGATCAACAGACAGAGAGGGAAACTCACACTACACATTTTAGCTCTTTGAAATGACAGATTATAAGTAAAAGCATGTTTAACTGAAAAGGTGAAGATTATTATGACAGTGTTACCACGTAGCTCTTATCCTTACGGTATTTTAAATGATATTCACATATGTCTCGAATCACATTTACATTTTTTTTTTTTTTTAAACCCGTCCTCTTTGTGCATGAGGTGGTGTTACTTTATGAAGTGTGCAGCCACTAACTGATCACTTACTGGCAGTTATGATAGGTACACATGTATTAGCAAGTTGTTTCACACACACACACACACACACACACACACACACACATGCACACATGCACATGGAGAAGGAGAGTTAAAATCATCATTCTGTCAGAAAGCTCTGCCAAGAAACTTGGCAGGCAGGTGAAATAAGACATCTAAAGAAAGCAGGCAGACAGAGAAGAGACAGAGGAGGCAGGAGCAGCAAAAGCACTGATCTGTTGTTCAGTTTGTCTGCACTAACTGACTGCAATTTCTCCACCTGTCAGCAACAACTCACCAGAATGCTGTTAGTGTGTGTGTGTGTGTGTGCGCATGTGTGCATGTGTGCGTGTGTGCGAATGTGTGTGTTTTGGAGAGATTTTTTTTTTGTTGTTTTTCTCTTCCAAGGCAGCATCGTTATTCTTGGCTCAGTAGAATAGCGAGTCTTTAGGGAGTAAAACGGACACAGACATTCAGTCTTAGACGCTCACACTCTTTCTCACACACACACACACACACACACACACACGCACACACACACAGCTGGAATTCCCCCGGATGTCACCCTTGCCCCGTTGGCATTGTAACTGTTTAAATGACAGCAGAGTGGTCGCAACAAAACTCCCATAATCCTCTTTCCTCATTCTCTCTTCTGTTTGTTTCTCCCTCACACACTCTCCGTGTCCTCCTGCTCCTCTCCACTGTGTCTTTCTCTCTCTGCATCGCGATGCCCTCTCCAGCCCCTCTCTCTGTCACTTCCTGTCTCTCTCTTCAGGTCTGTGTTGGCCCTATATATTAAATATTAATGTCAGTTGTGCTCTGAGCCATAATTGCCATCTCAGCCTCTGAATAATGGATGGAACTGTGTCGTTCACTACTACACCATGGCTAACAGGCTAAAAAAACAGCATTCAACTGTGGTTTGCTGCTTTACTATGGACTACAGGCTAAATAAAGGTAGCATCCTGGCGTGGTTGATTCAGGCATCACAGTAACAACAATAACTACAAAGCTAATGAGGAAAAAAAACACAGCATGCAACATATGGATGCCATTTCCTCTCTGTATCTATACCCCCAACTATCTAATAAAGGCAAAATCCCCAAAATAATTGTGACAAAAGTCTAAAATGAGAGTAAAAATCTTGTAGTCTTCCTCTTATTATTCTACTTTATCTCTCTTTTACTGTCCCCTTACTACCAGACACTTACCTTTTCAGAGGGTGTGTGTGTGTGTGTGTGTGTGCGCGTGTGTGAGCCTCTTTGTGTGTGTTGTAGCATGCAGGACTGGTGTCAGGTCAGCTCTCTGAGTGCGGTACTCGCAGTATAGCAAAGGTCAACGGCGTTGTTATCACTTGAACATCGGGCCTCGGAGAGAAGCAGTGAGACAGAGGGGAGGGTGGGAGAGTGCTCCCCTCCCCCACAGTCATTCAGACTCTTGTAATTGCCCGCTTTAATTGGAGGCCTCTTAACGACCAGTGACTGGACTGGCCAATCAATTCACACAAGGTATCTGTGTGTGTGTGTGTGTGTGTGTGTGTGCTTGCGTGTGTGTGTAGCTGCGGGGCCTTTTTGTAGCAGAGTTGATTAGGCCAGATGAGGTCAAGTGAAGGGGGAAGAGGAACGCACACATACTGCGTTAAAAAGTAAAATATGTTCTGCTGGAAATCAATGAGAGGAAACGCTCTCACAGGAAATAGACTGAGCAGGAGCTGAAAAACGTGAAAAATAACAAGATATCATCAGCTGATATGCACCGATGATAGAGTAAAACTGTTTGGTTTGTGAATACATTGAGAAGAGGGAATTGATATTGTTACATTAAGGGGTCAGATGAGATTGTAGTGGTGATTTATGTGATGTTTTAAGTCATCTCTGTCTTTCCCAGTGATGCAGCATCAGAGACGAGAGCCTCATTCACCTTTTGATACGGCAGAAACCAGGTTACAAGGACCGCACAGTGCAGGTGGAACTTAAACAACTGCGCTGAAAGAAACCCTGCGGAGTCGACCACCAGTTACACTGCAGAGGAATGTTTCTGTACTGTTTGTGTTCTAAGAATTACAAGACACACGTTTCTCCAGACGGTGGAGGGCAGTAACAGTTGGTGGCAGTAGTGAGCTGGAAAAGGCAGCAATGTTCCACTTAGAGAGAAGCAGAGGAAGCCCACAAGCTGACGCGAACAATGCCGCTTTCAAAACCTCAACTCAGGATAGGTGCAGATACCAATTATTGATCCAAAACTAGGGGTCTTTTTCCCCCAATTTTGAATCTATGTAGCACACTGTGTGGACTGTGTGTCACACGAGGTCGGGATTGCTGTGACACAAAAAACTGAGTCTGCTGCCCGTTCAATTTACAATAAGACCAACAGTGAAAATGTAAACTAATGTGTTCGGGTATCTGTGTTTCCTTGCGCTTCTTCATACACTCATACAGTAGCACCATCTAAACCAGCTAAAACAGTAAAATACTTTCGATTTTTAGATGCGGGACATTTCCTTGTAGACTGTTTCTGAAAGCTCTGAAAATTTCTCCCAACCACCACTTTAGTCTTTTCATATTTCAGGCAGATGAGGGTGTGAGCCTCCCAGCTGCCTCCTTTACACCGAGATGTACAGCGGAGGGTCAGCTGAGGTGGTCGTGTTAACGCTATGCTAGTGTTGTGAGAAGGACTAGACAGTGGGAGGTCAGCAGGGGTCACCGTGGCTGTCCTCCGCTGTGATAGGCTGTCACCCAGAGGTGAGGGGTCAAGATAATTAGGCATGCAGAATCCCAGCGCCGGTGTTCTAACGAAGCCTGAGCTCGTTAACGCAGAGTTTTACACTCAGACCTGCCACCGGGCTGTGCTGCACCGTCACACACGCACGTACGCTCACATGTGGAGTACATGTTTGCACGCACGCACACACACACACAAGCACACACCTCTGCTTTGTTCTGGTGGTCCAGTACAAGGGCTGTCATCTACTGAACAGTGGAGCACCAGGCTCAGCCATGAGGGAACGGAGGTGATGAAGGCTTGAAAAAAGTTCAAGTTATTTAAGTGCTGTATGCAGTTTAGATAAAGAGGGTGGAAGCAAGCAAATATAATAGCGCTTCAGTTTTTGTGGAACTTATACTCCATTTTTGTTACGACAGAGTGCAAAACTGTGTTGTGTGTGAATACATAATGCAACGGAAAGACGGAGCAAGACATGGAAAAGGGTTTATACGCAGAGTGCAACGTACAGTAGAGGAAACATTGTGTTGAATATGAGGTGGTTCATGGGTGCTGCTTTTATGGATCTGTAACACACACACACACACACACACACACGCACACAGATGTAAGAAACACAGACGTGCATGCAAAAATGATCGTGTGTGTGTCTGTCTGTGTTTTTGTGCGAGTGCGCCTTGTTGCTTCTGCCAGGCTGGCCAGCTGGCTCACACCAAAACACAACCTGGATGTGTTTGTTAGCTGTTGATGGCCATCTGTGTGTTTGATTTATTCTGTAATATAGATTCATGACATATGGTCCCGTTTCAAACACCCAATGTCAGCACAGTTCCTCTTTTTATTGATTTGACATCGGGGTTAGCATAAAGAAAACACCTCTGCACCTCCGTGCTTTTCTCATGCTTTCACATGGTTTTAAGTCATATTCTAAATACAGCCGCAGTAGAACTTCACATGGAGATAAGTTGAGAAGTGAGTGAGGATGAAGGTCAAGTCTTTGAAAGTTTGGATTCACGGCAGTATAAAAGTGAAGGTCAAACTTGAGATTTTCTCAAACTTCAGCTGGCTCACAGCATATTTTCACCAGTTTTGCTCGAGTGTGCTGCTGTCTTTGCCTTCTTGTATGTTCATCCAACGCCTTCATGTGGCATTTCAAAGCAGCCTCTGTGTGGATTTAAGAACAAAAAAACATGTTCCACATATTCACAGGAAAAAATCCACAAGGAAATTCATTTTGACTTTCCAACAGTATGAAATATTAATTTCTCCATCTGTATTTGGGCTTCTGTCTGTAGAGACTGAGCTTGAGTTCACGTATCCTAAAGGAAAGCAATCTCTGGTCTGATGTTTAACTGTTAACCTGAAGTATTGCCTGTCCTCTCCTGTCTCCACAGATTCTTCCTCAAGTTTTTCCTCAAATGCAACCAGAACTGTCTAAAAAATGCAGGAAACCCACGAGACATGAGGAGGTTCCAGGTATAAACCACCACAGTTTTTATTTTGGCTTTGCATGTCCTTCTCAAGCGGTCTCTCTCTCCCCTTTGCCTGTGTCTTCTGTGGACAGAGCATGTAATAATACACAACGTTATGGTTATTGTAACACATAAACACAGGAATGCCGATCTGTGTGTTTCTGTGTAAGTAAATAAGCAATCAGCGCCTTAACAGGAAACATGAGATCCTGACCCTGACGAGTCAGAACATAAATATACACACAATGCG
>NC_135088.1:9875000-9910000 GCF_051107435.1 Chaetodon auriga
ACAGGGATGAAAAGGCTTCAGGCCAGATTTCCCTCCCTCTTTAGTGGCTGATTGGTCTTTAAAGGAAACAAATATCTTTTGCTGTCGTCAATACTTTAGGTTTTATTCCAAAACGGTTTCATTCAGGTGCATCTCAAACACAGAAAATCTTTAAATGTTCATTTTACTCCATTTTTAACACTCATGGCTTCTATAATCCTCTCCTCCTCCCTCCAGGAGCAGCTCCCTGCATTAAAGCCATCAGTCCCAGCGAGGGGTGGACTACGGGGGGCGCTACAGTCATCATCATAGGAGACAACTTCTTCGATGGTCTCCAAGTCATCTTCGGTACCATGCTGGTTTGGAGCGAGGTCAGTTTGCCAACAGTCATCATCCTGTCTCCATGTTGTTTCAGCCCCTCAATGGTGTGTTTTTGCCCTCGGACCGTTGGAAGTAATTCAATATGAAAACATACTTTCCTCATGGTCGGGCTCTTAACTGTGTGTGATCATGTGAATGTTTGTGTGTGTGTGTTCATGTTTGTCTAAATGAGGTTTGCCTCTGTAATGAGTCCCCTCCACCAAGCGACCGCCGCCCTCTCTGCCGCCCTCACCCGCACTCCCTCTGTCTCCTTCTCTCCGGAATACTGACCAAATCAGCAGATCTCGACAGCCATCGGCGTAATGCTCACAAAAACACACTCACTCACACACATGCGGAGCTCACCATCGTACTTTTCCCCAGCGCAACTCCTCTACAGAATGTTTATTTGTCTTCTGACTCCACTCACCGTGTGCGCCGAGCGACCGTGGCTCCCTTCCAACAACAACACCGAGTGTGTGGGTTTGTGTGTGTGCATGTGTACATGCTGGCATATAAGGATGGGTGTGTGTGTGTGTGTGTGTGTGTGTGTGTGTGTGTGTGTGTTAAGAGCTGAGGGGTTTGTTTACAGTGTTGAGAGCCACACTTACACACACTAACATGTGTACAGAGTCTCAGTTCAGTTCAGTTCAGCACAAACTGACTCAGCTCTCAGGCGTTCCTCAGACTGGCTTCTAATGGATTTTGGCCCAGCGAATGTTTCATTTGCACTCAACCTGATTATTGATTCCAAAAAACTGGAAAACACAGTTTGAAAAATGTTTCAGTAGAAAGTGATTGCATGTTTGCCAAGTTCTGTTTGTCTGCTGCTGTCTCTGCTACCTGCAGATTTCTTACATATAACCTGAGCCAAAAAGTAAAAACTATTTTGGAAAACCACCTCTAAAAATGTCTGCCTGCTGGATTTTAATTAATTAATGTCCACATGCATGTAGTCAAATGTATTCTGGATTGGATATGTGACTCCTTTAGCTGAAATGAGAGAAAGGAAACATCAAGTTTAGATTCAGGACGTGTAATCAGATTGATGCAAAAATGCATCAAATCCAGATGTGATTGCAGTTTAGTTAGACGAGCCTCTCTCCACTTTAACAAGTGCAACACACCTCCAACCTACAAACTAAAATAAACTCTAGAGTGGAGCTCCAGTGAGAAATATCCTCCAAAACATGCCCAAAGAACAACGTACAGCAATATATCAAAACTGGATCAGGGTCAGATTTAAAGGGGAAAAATCATTCTTCGGCTGTTTGCTGCAGATGTGTTTTAATGCACCTGAAGGACACAACCCGGCTACGCCAAATCAAGACTCAAGATGTCTGCTGGCAAAGAAACTCAAAGTCATTTCGGTGATTTTGTAGCTGACCAAACACCAGTTGCATTGACGCACAAAGCGCTTTGTCCCAGTCAGGTGATGTGTTTTTGTCTATTGACTCTCGGTCCCCCCCCTTTTCCTTCCTTCTCTAGTTGATCACGCCGCACGCCATCCGGGTGCAGACGCCTCCCAGACACATCCCCGGGGTCGTTGAGGTCACTCTGTCTTACAAGTCCAAACAGTTCTGCAAAGGCACACCAGGGAGGTTCATATACACAGGTAGGTCAGCTGTGCACGCTCTTGATCATGTGACTTTCCCTCTGCTTTCTAAGGCTCTGTTTCAGTTTTTGTTTATTACTGATGTGCGTTTGTTGGCCTCTGCCTGTGAGTGTGTGTGTGTGCGGCTGTGTCAGCATGTGTGTGTGTGTGTGTGAATAGCGTCTATGAGTTGCAGTTCACTCTCAGGCCAGACAGTGTTGAACTAATGACTGTAGATTAGTCAACATTAACGACCCACACTCGTTACAATGTTGCCATAATCAGAGGCTCGTTAAACCAGCTACAATTAAACAGTCTGCTCTTTATGGCCCTCCATACTGAAACTATTAGTGA
Source organism: Chaetodon auriga (assembly GCF_051107435.1). Taxonomy (NCBI): domain Eukaryota; kingdom Metazoa; phylum Chordata; class Actinopteri; order Chaetodontiformes; family Chaetodontidae; genus Chaetodon; species Chaetodon auriga. Next base: position 9,877,288 of record NC_135088.1, read on the forward strand.
AATCATCCAGAACACCCAGTTTACAAACACACATACACACACACACGTTAAACACACACACAAACGTACACAATGTTGGAAAAAGAGTGTGTGGTTTCTGCCTGGATTGTTGACTGTGAATGAGTGTTTTCCTAGAGGAGGGAAAGGAGAGAAAAGCAGCAGAAAGCATGTGTGTGTGTGTGTGTGTCTGTGTGTGTCTTTGTGTGTGTTTGCTCATTTTGTTCACACATACATGTTGAAATGGATGGAGGTGATGTGATGTCTGGTATTGATCCGCTCAACATGGCTCCATCACACCATAACGATGACGTCATTCACGGAGAGAGACAGAAAAGAAAAACAGCCGCTGTGTAAATTCTTGGGGGCGCGAGACATTTAATGACCCAATTAACCAAAGATAAAGATGAGGATTTACACCTGATCAATGGAGATGAAAAAACTGACCATGCATAAATCGTCTGTTTTAATGTTGCTGTCAAGTTCGTGAAAGCTTTAATATTTCAAAATGAAAAATGCTTCGAGAAAGTGATGAGTTTTGCCTTTCAAGCTTCAGATACGCTCATTTGTTCTGAGTAAAGGCGAGTTTCATTCATGCAGCATACTGTGTTTTATTGAAATGTCCTCAATGAGATGAGAAGGCGAACAACAATAAGTCACATATAGAGAATCAGATTAGAAAATACTGTAAAGTCCAACAACAAGAGAAAAAAAGGAAAAAGGAGGGAAAATGGAGCAGCTTGGCTGACGAGACAAAGAAAATAGCTCCACCTTTAGGAACTCATTCAGCAATGTGAAATGGAAGGAAATGGACCTCACAGGACAAAGTGCAGGGAAAAAGCACGTTTACACAAGAACTGAGAAACAACTGCAGGTGCAATAAAACAGATGTCTTGACAAAGTTTGATCAACATCGAGTGATTTTCCTTTTTTTTTTGGTGAGTAGTGTTGTCGTCTAAATGCCGCTGCTCAGTCGTTTCCTCGTGCAGACAAAGCTGCGAGGCCTGTGTGCCTCCTTCAGTGTTCCTCAGTCAAAACATCTTTGGTCTGACCCTGAGGCTAGCCGCCTGGTAATTGGTCCGTCTGGTGTCTAACTGCTTCTCCTATTGGCCGGAGATGACCTCCCGTGACCTCGCGATTGGCTGATGGCTTCAACATGTGACCCAGGAAACGCGATCCCTCACTGCGGTTGTCTGACCCCGCCTCAAGGTCGACTTCTTTCTGGAAGTCACTGCTGAAAGGTCACGGCGGTGAAAGCTGATTGGCCGGTGTGGTTTTTCAGTCCTTTTGCTGTGGTTGCCTGTGGGTGTAAGGACCGAGCAATTAAACACAGTCATGAGCGCACACGCACACACACAGACACACAAGTTCGCAGCGTAAACACACACAACGCAACACTTGGGTAGGGTCATGTCTTACACAACTTACCACACACACACTTTCAAACAGGGGCAGGAGTTGAAAGTAATTGTAAATCAGAGAGATATGAGGGAAAGATGCTGAGGAGTCTGGTAAACAGATGGTCTACCACACACACACACACACACACACACACACACACACAGAATACACGCGCACATACACAAAGTGCCGTATGGCTGCTTCATCGGCCTGGTGGGAGAAATTAACATTCTCGACATCACACACTCCTATAAACACACAATGGTACATAGTATCAGTCAATACATGCTTGTACACGCGCACGTTGCATACACACACGAGCACATGCACACACAACACACATACGTACACACACACACACACACACATATAGAGAGCTGATTTACTGTCAGTGCAGCTGCATAAGGAAATCCATAGCTCAGCTGCTGAGAAGAAACTTTTAGCGAAAGTTAAAAAAAGAGTCACAATTTCAGACTTTTCTCTCTTTTTATGAACAATTTAAGTTTCGTTTTGGAACGAGAGAATAAAAGAGATTGAAAGGGAGGGAGGGAGAGACATAAGGAAAAAGGAAGAGAGACATATAAAAGAGAGAGAGAGACAGAAAGGTGGACTTTTAAAACCAGATTGTAAAGTATTGATCCAGTCATAAGTGGATCCCACATACTGTATACTGATACACACATGCAGATACACACATGTGCATACACACATACACAAACACACAGAAAGAGGGGAGCTGGAGAGAGAAAGAGATCTCATCTCATAAGGGAAGAATGAAGCAATAATTCAGTGGTATTGAACTGCTGGCTGGCCAGAGGATCGATCTCACCACACCTCCTCTCCTCCTCCTCTCCTTCTTCTGCTACTCTGTCCTTTCACCCACCCAGCTTCACCCTTTATTCTCCTTCACCCAGCTTTTTCTCTCCTCTTTGCCCCGTTTAAACGCTGCCAAAAGATAACCAGAAAAACATCACCATGGTATAATATGCACACAAGAAATTCAAGACATGCGGCTCCCCTTTTTCTCTTCGCCACTTCCCCCTCTTCCTTTCTTCTGTCTCCCTCCTCTGTTCACATTTTATTGCGAAACAGGAGTGGAGGGTCTGTCCTCATGAAACTTCTATGAGTATTGATCCGCGGGCAGCTCTGGACTCCGAGAGGAAGAGCGAGGCTGGAGGAGGAGTGATGGAGGAATGGATGGATGAAAGTGGCAGAAGGTGTAGTTAAGAAAGAGGGGGGAAGGAGACGGAGGCGGGAGGGGGAGGTGAGGGAGAGCAGGAGGGATTCACGCGGCGATGCTTTCATGGGCAGCTGGGGTGAGTCGAATGAGTCGAGATTAAACAGGTTCAAGCCCCAGGGTCACCAAATCATCTGCTGGAGGTTTTAGGGAACGCTGAATGTGAAGGAAAACAAGAAAAACTAAGTTTAAGTTGCTTGAATTTAACCATAAGGTTGGTTATTTAATAAGTCACTCTTTTATCTCAACTGCTGATGCTAAGTGATGTTTCATATAAAATCACGGCTGATGCTTAAATGAGGAATAACACACTGAACTAACACTGAGACGTGTGTATGTTTAGTACACAGCACACCACGTTACATTTAACCATGGACCGCTGGCAGTCTGTCTGAAAACAATACCTGCGTGCCAGCCTGTGCACTGAAGGAGTTTCTGGACGCTGTGGTCATTTTTTCTCTCCACACCGGCCATGACAGACCCTTTCTAATGCAGTTCCAGAAGATGATATGAAGTTTGAGGAGTCAGAGTTTGACAGATCAGACAGGCGTCTTCTGAAGTTAGAGATGTTTTTTTGCCCAAAATTCCCTCCCAGAAGCTCAGCGAGGACACACTGTCAATGAAAAGAGGGAATTTTGCACTAATAGGACGATACCTTTGGAAAGATAGTCTCTTGATTTGACTAACTCAGACTGTTGACGTGTGGTATTAGCTACAGATCAACTCTATAATGCATGCTTGCAAAGAGCAGTTACTGGGTTTTATAGCACTGTAGAGATGCACTGAGCCACGCTATGCTCCAAGCAGACACTCTTAACTCAGAGGGATCACGGAGCAGGACCCCGTTTGGTCGTCTAGGCTGGATGTCCGGGTCGTTGGTCCTGTTGATCTAGTCGAACTTTCAGGGGGCTAAGCATCCCAGCCTTTACACCTATCCGATAGAAAGGGCCAGTGTGCTCATGCTTGGAACTTATTTTACACACATCATCATATGCTGTTTATACTGTTTCCTCCTGGGATACTGAACATTTTCCACCCATCCTTTCACACAGCTTGCTGCACAATAACTCCTCCTCAGCTCCTCTCACCACACCTGCGATACTGTTTTCAGTTTTGTCCACATCTCAAAACGGCATCACCGGGAAACCCACCTGCAAGGTGTATTTGGTGTTGGTAGGCGTCAGTGTGACCAGGGTCTCTATGGTGAAAGCACTGCGGCTGGTGTTACTGATGGCTTTCACAGCTGATGTGTAATCAATTGAACGGCTTTTCCGTGCAGAAAGAAACCGCCAAAGAAACCGTTGGAGAAACCTGACCTTTGGGTTTCAAAGCACACAGACTCACACACACACACACACACACACACACACACACACACACACACACACACACACAGTACATTAGCATACACACAGAGAGACCTACACAAACCCATAAACACACACACAAACATTAACAAACCATCCAGTGATTTAAAGAACATACTGTTCTATTAATAAAGAATCGGTTGGAGACACTTTAGGCCGAAGGCTTTGAAACCGCTCTAAGTCATCCTGTTACGTACACTCTGCGTGTGTGTGTGTGTGTGTGTGTGTGTGTGTGTGTGTTATATTAGAGCTGGCATTGTTTAAACGTCTCCAGAGATGCGCAGAGTGTAGATCTGACACTGGCAGTTAATTCTGACAGTTGATATCCCACCGACTGTTAGGCAGCTGTTTTTGTAGTTTTGTTTTTCTCAACCCTAACTGAGTATAGTTTTTTTTTTTTTTTTTAGGATGGTTTAACACGTGCTCTCTTCTCCTCTCCCCCTTCCCTCACCTCACCTCTTCTCCCCTGAATTGTATTCCCTCTCATCTGCTGCTTGCTTCGCTTGCTCTTCTGCTCTCCTCGGCCAACTTCCTCCAGACTAATCATGTCGATGTAATTATCAGATATAAATGATAATTTGTCCAGAATTTAAAGGATTAAGTTTCCTCAGAAGGGGGGAAGAATCGCTCATGACGGTTTAACATCTGGGATTTTTACAGCTCAAATTTATGAAGTTAGGTTGCTAACAAATTGAGTGGTTTAAGACATAACAGAAACCAGAAACTTGGGTGTGATGTGATAATAAAACAGACATACATATAAAACACACACACACACACACACACACACACACACACACACACACACACACACACGCACTAAAAGGAACTAGCAAACAACATATACAGTAAGATATTCAGCTGCAAGTAATTTGTGCTGGATGTGGAAAGTACCAAATATCACTCCAGCTGCACACTTGGACGTCACACACACACACACACACACATATGCACACGCACGCACACACACTATCTTTAGCACTGGAGGTTCAGCAATGACGACAAACGAATAAACGCACATGCACACACACACACGCACATATAATGCCTTAAACTGTCATTGTGACTGACACAGCTTTCAGAGCCCGACTTGATTGATATGTTGATTGGATGAAGGCTGCAGAAGGAGGTAATTGCAACATTAAAGTGACAATAAGCGTTCTTTAGGATCTTTTAGACTATACCTGAAGATGCTTTTGACACCATTAGTTCCTCCACCAGGTCTTTCCATGTTGCATTAAAGCATTTGCAGTCCGTCACAGGGCTGCTACCACTGATCCCAGAACAGTAGAACAACAGAGTCTGAAACTGCTTAAAGGGTCATTCCACCCAAAATATTTCTTTATTTACATCTTTCAGAGGTGAAACTGGATTAATGTGAAGAGATGTGGGCTCAGAATGATCCATTGTGAAATGAAGCACCTTTACATTTAAAAGAACAGGTATTTTCAAACCTGCAGCATCCCAGAACAACCAGTCCTCCCACTGTTGTCCAGCTTCTCTGGAGAAAACGAAGTGAGAATCTCCACAGTAGCTGCTGAGAGAAGTGCTCTCCTGCAGCTACAGTTTCCCAGCCAGATTTTGAACCGCCGACCTTTCAGTCACAAGCCCGCCTCTCTAACCTCCAGGCTTCTGTCGGCTCTTAGAGATCATGCTGAGCAGGTTCATTATTTTCCAACCCAGTTTCACAAAAAAACCTACTTGATACCAGCGTGGTGCTTGGGAACAAAATGTCACTAAATGGGTTGTCATCCTCTCTCCCCACCACTCACCCCTCCCCACCCCCTCCCCCGCCCCCACAGATGTTGTGAGTCTCAATCTGTTTATCACCAACAGCATTAAAGGTGCAGCGAGTAACATTTTTCCACCCATATTCTACTGTCATGCTCTAAAATAAGATGGTTGAGGACTAAACCAGCTGGAGTTCATAAAGTGAAGCAAGCTCTCAGTATCTTTTGTTCTGGAATGTCATCACAAAAATTGGCCTTTGTGTTATTTTGCATCAAAGATGAAATGTTGTTGCTTGTGAAATTTTGAATTTTCTTACAAGTGCGAGAGTCAGCTCTCCATTTTCTCATCAAGGTTCACGGGTCAGTCTCTGCTTTCACTACATTTTACAATATACGACACCACTGGGATTTTGCTGGAAATCATCAGGATAGCTTTACACCATAAAGTAAGGTCACGGGAGCAAAAAACAAAGCAGAAGTTTCTAGAAACAGCAGATGGTGGAAACAGAAAGGCTGATGGAAAATCTTATCGTGTATGTTTCTCCCTCACTGAAGTAAAAAGGAGGGAGTGCCGAATAAGCCGCAACATCCTTGTGACAGGAAGCAGCTGGGACAACGGAAAATTCTTTATATTCCTTACACTTATGTGTTAAAGGGGGTCCCTCACAGTGGCAAACCCAAAGAGAAGTATCAGTCAAGTCTGCAGTTCCTCTCAGCTCCGGCTTTAGAGCATATTTCTGCTCATCATTTTGCTTTTATAGCCCTCAAGTAGACGAACGGATGAATGAAAAGAAGCATTTAGCAGCTAAAGCGCCTGATATTTCCTTCAGGAGTTGGTGGAGACCAAAACAGAGCTAAAAGAGATCGAATAGTGATCTTACATTTATACGGTGGACATAAAAGCATGAATGCTAATGTTGCTCCAACTTCACCATATGAACTTCAAAAGGTGTTTACAGCTTGTGTCTGCTGCCCCTAGTGGTAAAGGAAAATCAGTAACTACAGGTTTAACTGTCAGAAATGTTCCCTCTTTGTTTGATTGTTACTGTTCATTGCTTATGATGAAAACACGAAGGCCTCACAACACATATGCAGCACATTAAATACGACTGCTTTCTCACTTTATTGCAGTTTTACTTCTTTGCATCTTTATTTGATTATCGGTTATGCTACAATCTACTTAGTCAAATGAGCCATGAAATAAATTGTTAAGTGTAAGATAATGGGCTAACACTTATGGAATTACAGAGTTATGGATTTATGACAGAAAGGCGAGACCGTTCAAATATTTGCAATGATTTTATGGACTTTGAGTTACACCCACAAATGCCGCATGAGGTCACCGCTGAAGTTTAAAGTGCCTGTTTCATGAGATCTTCAAGCAGCTTCTGTCTGAACCACATAGGAAACCTCCTATAGAAGAAAACAATAAAACAACCATTTTCATTCTCCTTTTTAATAATTCCACCTCTTTCGGTTTCTGTTTTCTGCAGCACTGAATGAGCCGACCATCGACTACGGTTTCCAGAGGCTTCAGAAGGTCATCCCCCGGCATCCAGGAGACCCCGAGAGGCTGCCAAAGGTACAGAAACAGTCTACATTCACCTCTTGTACTTTCATCTGATGCCTTAACTGGACAGTGAAGCTAGAACGAGCAGTGCTGTGCCTCTCGCTTCAAAAAGCCAGAGCCTGTAGCTCTTACAGAGATCAAACCTCCAACTTCCCAGTTAAGCTACACTGAGGTGTTCTGCTATCAAAGAACAAGCACACAGAGATGCAAACACATCAATTCAGAACACGAAGAACAAAATAATTTCGCATTTACGTTTTGTTTGTTTGTGTTGTGTGTGTTATTTTTATATTTCCAAGCAGAATATGTGCTTTCAAATCTCCTGTGGGTTGTGTTTTTACCTCTTCATGAACTCCGTGTGTGTGAGCTGCTTAACCCCGTTTGCAGGGTGAGTGTTTGAATCTTCACCGGATCAGAGAGTCATATCTGATTATTTGTTTATCAGCTGGAGATCAAGCAGAGTGTTTAAAGGATCAGCAGATGTAAACAATTAGCACCAAACAATGAGCGCGGCTTTGATAGCGAACCCTGTCCTCTTGATCTGTGCATGCAGCGCGCAGTGCGTGTGTGTGTGCGAGTGTGTGCAAGCTTACCGAGTTGACCTGATTCAGCTTGCCTGTCCGGGTGGGCGGGGGTCATGACCTTTTAACCAGCTGCTGTTATTGGCTTCCCATCCCCAGTGGAGCTGATCCAGGACTTGCTGCCTTTGCAGTGACATCATCAAAGAAAGGGCGCTGGTCATGATGCGATGATGTGGCGATGACGCGACGTCATCACGGCCGTGCCGACGCCCCGGCTCCTGCACATGTGTTAGCAATCACATGTGACGTGTGTCATCACTGTGGGAACGTGTTCAATGCATCACACAGAAAACTTCACACCTTGAACGTTGGTGAAGTCTGTGGATTCATTATTGATTTTACTTGTTTACAGTTCGCTGTGCGTCACAGTGTTTCGGTCTCAGACGCCACTGAGCTGAGGTCAAATAAGGAAACAGGATAAACATCATGAGCGTCATGTGACTGATGGTCACTTTTGGTTTAGAAGGGGGAAGATGAAGGATTACAGAATGTAAGAACGTTTAGTGGTTACAGCATCTTTAGGAACTGTTATAACTAACTAATATCCTAACTGAACAATGTGAATTGGTGTAGTGTGGTCAAATTCAGCTCCATATCATCTGTTTCATGGAGTTTTACTGGCTGTTTCTACAGCTCAAGGTTTACGACCATGACCAGCATTCAGTGCCAACACAGGAAGAGCTGTGACGAATGATTGTTTTCAGAACCTATTAATCTGACAATTATTTTTATGATTAATTGATTTACTTTTGGTCTATGCAACATCAGAAAGTTGTGAACAATGGGTGTCACAATCTTCTTGAGCCCAAGGTGATATAATCAAATGTCTTGCTTTGTCCTGCCAACCTATTTAAAAATCTAAAATGACTCATTTTTTAGAAACGACACCCATTAAATGTTTGGCTTTTTTGTTTGGAAAATGACTAAAGGGATCAAAATAGTTGCCAGTTCATTTTCTGCCAATGGCTCATCAATTCATCGATTAATGCTGATCAACGTCTGTTTGAACGACTTGTTGCTGTGAGCCAAACGCTGCGGCACCATTTAGTGCTTTCTTTTCTGATATCATGAAATTGTGGTTGAAGGGCATCGGGCGGGTTGAAAAAGTATTGTTTTAAGCCTTAATACAGCGACAGCATAAATTGTGCAAAAGGCTGCAGGAGTCAGGAATTAGGTGGAGAAGTGAAGTCAACCCATCAGAGGAGATTTAGCTCTTTGAAAAGCTTTTACCTCCTGTGTGACCAGGCAGGCAGTAAGTGCTGCAGAAAAATCAGCCCAGGAAATGATGTTAGCAACCCAAAGTGTGTGATATCATAAGTGATGTTAGTTCCACCTTCTGGTAAAGGCTGAGTCAGAGCACACTCACTTTTTCATGCATAAACACACACACACACGTACACAAACGCACACTCTGCATGATTTGTGTGGGATTTACGGAGCATGACACACACCTTGTTAGCGCAGAATATGTAATGCTTCCACCTTTTCCTCACTGGATTTCTCTGCAAAGTGAAGGGGAAGTAAAGCTTTAGCTCCCTTGCTGTTAGATTTATTTATACAGTGGATAATTTGATCCGAGTAATTTAATTGGTCAGACCTGCACATTGAGTCAGTTCCCATGAAGCATGCTGGGAGAGTGGAAAAGGAAGTGGTTGCTACTGAACTAGTTGCACTCCTCTCCACTGCACACAGTACATATTAATTCATTAAGCCAAAACACCTAATAAGACATTTTAACAGTGATCTGCACCGATGAGTTAATATTCACTCTTAAAATGGCAGGTTTAAAGGGAAAAAATGAAGGATCTTGCTTTATCTGAGCCTTAACCAACACATCTGCTTGTCAGGAGAAATAAAACAAATGAGCATATTAATTGTACTAAATGGGTCCATAAATGCCTAAAGAACCAAATGACCCCAGTCCAAAGTAAAGCACTTCATTTAAAAACAATACTGGCACGGGACTTTTCCAGGCCTGTTTTACTTGGTAATTTGTCTTTCTTCTTCCCATGGATAAGCAGTCAGGCTTATTATAACTAACATGATGTCATGCAAAATTTTTCCAGAACTACAGTGAGAATCACCAAGCTGCTGGAAAGACAACCAGAGTAGCTGGATGCATCGATCGGATATCGGATCCAACCAGCAGATGATAGAGAGATGAATTCATGCCACATGTTAGGCAACTTCCAGAGCTTTTCTATCATACAAGAGCAACACCGCATTGTCAGGCAGCGCGAGAACTGAAATGTTCAAAAGAGAGTAAAATAGTTCAATTACTGAGAAACTCAGATTACCTTTAAAATCACAACAGGAAACCAATGAAAACTGCTGACGCTCTCGAACGAGGTTCCCATTACATGTTTGTATCTGTTTCTGTGTGTGTGTGTGTGTGTGTGTGTGTGTGTGTGTGTGTGTGCGTGTGTGTGTGTGTGTGTGTGTGCTCTTTCCTGGGTAATTCATCACGGTGTAGCCATGTGGTCGATCGAACCCTGAGACTTTATTACTGCTGCCCACCAGCAGTCACTGTGTGTGTGTGTGTGCGTGCGTGTGTGTGTGTGTGTTTGAGAGAGAGAGAGAGAGAGAGAGAGAGAGAGAGAGAGACTGGATGCACAAGCAATGTGAACATATTCTTGAGTGTTTTTTGTGGGAGGAGGTTATACTGCGTGTGTATATGGAGTGGTTGTTTGTTTGTGTGTGTGTGTGTGTGTGTGTGTGTGTGTGTGTGTGTGTGTGTGTTAGGTAAGAGCTAGGGTGAGGCAAGTAATGGTTAGGGTTATGGGCAGGCGAAGTCTCCAGGAAATCAAGTAAGGCAATGTAATGTCGTCTGAAGTGATAGAAACATGACTGTGTGTGTGTGCGCGTGTGTGTGTGTGTGTGTGTGTGTGTGTGTGTGTGTGTGTGTGTGTGTGTGTGTGTGTGTGTGTGTGTGTGTGTGTGTGTGTGAGCATGTGTTGCAATGGGTGGTTGGGTGGTGGTTGGCGCCACACGTACACTTGCCTGCTCATTGCAAGTATTGATCAACCCTTTTATTGAAGTTATAAGAGTTTATTAGAAGCACTGTGAAGAGGGCAGACAGACAGTCAGACAGACAGTCAGACAGACAGTCAGACAGACGGGGCAGTGGAGTGTATGAGAGGATTACCAGTGGACAGCCGATTCTATAATTGTTCAGTGAACATTGATAGGATTTTGCTAGCCTCACACACACACACACACCAGTGTTCGAATGCCAGTTTGTGGCACTGTGATCACCTCAGCATCCATATGTGCACACACAGTAACTGCACAATGACACACAAATGCACAGTGAAGCCTGAAAACACACAGACCGTGCTGCTGGAGAACACTTGAAGCTACATGGAACAGTCCAGGTCTTGTTGTGGGAAATCAGGGACTTTTCTGGAGCATTTTTTGCCTTTTTTTTGACAGAGGACTCCAGCTGTTTTATGCCCCAGTTACACACTCTCAGACCTGCAGCTCCTCTTTACAGCCACAAGCAATAAAAATGCTGCAAAACATACTCATTTATTTTTAATGTACTAAATGTTTGCTCAGATTTTAAGAATCTTGGCCCTTGAATCTTGAATTCAGCAGCTTCAACCATCTTAAAATGTTTAACAATCATGAATCAGATTCTGCTGTAAAATAGATTTTCTGCTCTAATCTGCTGCTGATCACCTGTGTGGGCGTTCGGCCAGAAACTACCAGAGTAAAAAGCACAAATGCTTCCTTGGATGCACAAAAAAATCAATCACCTCTCTTGGCTTGTAGTCCCCTCTTCACGGCAGCATAAACAGAAAAAAACAGCACTTCAGGACATTGAGTGTTTTGGAATATTTTCCAAAACCTAATGCATAAGAGGCATCCATCCACCTGTTTTTATGTGCATTTTCAATGAGCATTAAAAAGCATGAGTAGAAACACTGGCAAGTCAAAAAAAAAAAAAAAAAGTTGAACTCAGGTTTTACTTTTGGCTATGGTGAACAAAATGCAACAAAGTGTACGAAAAAGATATTCAGGAAGTAAATCATGATGGAGCGTGTGACTTAAAGGAAGAGATTAACATATGAAAATGCATTTCCTTCATGTTTTCCATCACTTCAGCACTGAGTGGTTCTCATTTAATGACGTCACCTCTCTTCTTCTGTGACTGTTTAATAGCTTCGGACCGCAGAATTAGCGTCTCTGACTGACGCACCAATGTTTGTTAATCAGTAGTGGATGGAAAGGTGCATTCATTTGGATTTACTTTTCTAGAAGTTCTGCTCAAATGTGTGTTACGTTCACAAGTATCATTTCCTTCTGTCATACAGGTCACTCTGTGTGTGGAATATTTATGTGTGTGGCATGTTGTTTTGTTGAATCATAGTCAGCAGTGTCAGCGCTAACTGACAACATCCCAAACTCCTAAAAGATTCAGTGTGTGCAGAAACGTTCAGATTGGTTGGCCAGTGTGTGTCGCCCCCGTTAGACCGGCGACTTCCTGTGGTGACTCACTGTGTCACTATGCGGCTCATTTTGATGATGTCATACGCCGTACTGAGGTCATGTCAACAGCATCACCAATATGAGTAATCCCGGTGATGCGTGAACACGCGGACGTGAAGCCATGACATTCTCTCTCTCTCCTCAATATATATCTGTGTCACTCGCTCAGAAGCTCTTAAATTCACATTTGGATGTTCACATCAGCAGCGACAAGAGATGAAATCTGAAGCCAGGCGTCCTGACACCATCTCACTATGCATGAAGATTCTCCAGAGGACGTGTGTGTGTATGCATGTCAATACTTGTGTGTGTGATTGTGCCCCACATCCCTCTCAGCCTACATGTAAAGTATGACATCATCTCTGTGCGAGGTGTGACCCTGCATGTATGGCATCCCTAATGGGACATTAGAAGCGGATCAACCGGCTAATGTATCAGCATTAGGGAGGAATAAGTCATGTGTGTGTCATGTCTGTGCTAGCCTTGCACACGCACATCACACACACACACACACACCTGACCCCACAGATACTCAGCTCAGCGTTTCCTGGTCCTAATGCCTACAACATGTGTGTGTATGTGTGTGTTTGTGTAATGCATGGTTATCACATTAGGGCTGGTCATAACTCAGACAGTAAAAGCACGTTGGTACCTCCTGTTATTCTTCCTCTCTGACAACTGATCCGTGTTTTCTTTCACTCATCCCTCCGTCGACCTGTGCATCTGCATATTTACATGAAACCGACAAGAATAGATTTAGGATATAAAAAAGAAGACTTGATCAATCACGGGAAAATTATTTTTAAAGACTGACAAGACATGACAATCAAATGACAGACGAGTGCACGCCAGGCGTATATTCCATAAATATTTGACAACAGATAAAGACGATGTAGGACAATCGCATGAATCAAGGCAAACATTGGAGATTAAAGCTTTAAAATCAGGCTTTACTGCAGCAATTACAGGGATCAAAGAAAACGGCAGCAAACTGTGATTAAAAAAAGACATTTCAGAGATGGTGTCCGTCACTCTGTTGTCATAATTATCTGCCGTAAAGACAGGAAGCAGGTGATGGACAGAAACAAGATTTGTGATTTGCATGTCAAAAAACTTCCAGACATTTAGGTTAAAACTGGACTAAATATAATCTGAACTCACTGAGCAAACTTCATTTGTGGATGCAGTTGATACAGAAAAAAAGCAAATAAGTGGAGCTTAGGTTTTAGACCTCAAGGTTACATACTGTGTAAATGTTGTTTAAAGAGCTTTTCAAACACTACATTTAATGTGTGTTTGACTCTGAAATATGATGGTGCTGTTGAAACAACATTCACATTTTAACTAAACTATGTAAAACAACACTTTTCAAGAATATCTATCCCAGTTTGAACCCAGACATCCTTTGACAAGTCATCAAATCCAGGAGACAAACAACATTTTTGCAGTATCGCGGCGCTACCTCTGCTCATCAGTTTTAACTGATCCTGCAAAATATATTTTGTTTCCAATTTCACCCAAAAAAAAACCTGAAAACAACTTTAATTTTGGTGCTACGATTAGATATATTTTCGTTGTTGCTGCAGGCTATCCCACTGTCAAAAGTTTAGGCCCTCAGGACGTGAAAGCTGGATTATTTTAGACTTTTTAATCAGTGTTGAAACATAAATGATGCCCAGAAGATCGACAACAGCACTTTCATTCTCATTCGTATCAACACAATGCAGCTGGAAGCATTATTCATTTGTATTGAGCGGGAGGTAATCCGACAAACAATGCTTCCTTATTTACAGACGCAACCTGCGAGAGATTAATTAGGCGATGTGAGTCGCTGTATCTAAATATGAAAAGACGTAAACAGGCGAGGTATTCAAAGTGCATCGATCCCGGCAGTCAGAGGCTTTGACTGATGTAGTAGCAGAAGCCTGCAGACCTGATAATGATGATGTTACCAGAGGATCATCTTTCCTTCCCGTTTATCAGCTACTGCCTTACTGGAACCACTCGAACATTTAGGATCAGGTTTCTATTAGTGAGGGTGTGTGTGTGTGTGTGTGTGTTGGTGTGTGTGCTCAGCTCACCAGTCTAATAATGAGAGGTTAACAGAGAGCCAGCCTGGCCATAATAATGTGTAAAAGATTGAATTTAGCACTATGGGCAGGCACACTAAAACTGCTGAGTGGCTCTGTGACCTCTCATATCCTCACACACACACACACACACACACACACACACACACACACACATATATACAGTGATGGAGAGACAATATGTTCCACCAGGCGCAAACTCACAGGAGAGCACACACGCAAGCCAACCATAAGTGTGTGTGTGTGTGTGTGTGTGTGTGTGTGTGTGTGTGTGTGTGTGTGTGTGTGAGTGAGTGAGTGTGTGTGTCACACAGCGCAGGTTAATACTGTGAAGCACAGAGCAATTTTCTCTCTGTCGCCGGGTGGCCTCACGCTGTGGAAACGACAACACATTAACTGTTAAACAAGACACCTTAGACCCCGGGGTGGGAGCTGAGAGAGAAAGAGGGAGACGCCGAGAGGGTGGGCGGGTGAGGAAGAGCGGAGAAACAATAAAGGGACTGAGAAAAGGAGAGAACTGTAGAGGGTTTAGTGGGAGGGGAAAATGAGAAAGAAAATTCCCAATGTGGATGAAGTGGGAAGAAGGGAGAGGTGGAGAAAAAGGTGAAAATGGAAGCGGAGGAGGAGGAGGACGCCGAAACACCTAATTCAACAACTGGTAGCACCTTCCATCACAGGAGAGTAAAATGAATGACCACGAGAGAACTTTACAAACACTGTTTGGAGAGTTTTAGATGGCAGAAATAATAATTAACATGTGGGGGAAAAAAACAAAGGTTTTTTCCCTTTGAGCGATTGTCTGGACTGTCAATCCAGAACTGCTGGCATTGGATCATTGTGGTCTGATTTGAATGGCAATGCACAGCAGAGGAGCCTACACAGCACTTTAGGTTTACTTTAGAGTATATTTTAAATACCTGTCACTTTAAGATGTCATTAAGACATACAGGAAAAAAGACCCATAAAAGCACTTGACGTGACAGCAGATAATCTGCCATTTAAAGGAGTGAAGAGCAATTTGTTTATCATGAATAGAAGGTGAGATGGATGTTGGTTGATGGTGTGTGAGGGGCGGTGGGAGGGAGGGACTGCAAGTCTTTTAAATAATTTTTATGTGTGATTCTTTGTGCAAATCGTGCGTCTGCCGTTATGTCTTCACGTGCATCTAAAACCTCGATTTCACTTGATTCGCATGTTTTTTTTCAGACTTCTGATCACCAAGAAGAAAAACGTCAAAGAAGCATGTGTTTATTGCGAGCAAACTGAGGCTAATTCTGTCATCTTCTTTTTCTCTCTCCTCCTCTCAGGAGGTTATTTTGAAGAGAGCAGCCGACCTGGTAGAAGCCCTCTATGGTTTGCCCCATAATAACCAGGTAAGGAACACACATATGCAAACATCCAGAAAGCACAAAAAAGAGAATGAAAGTGTTATTTTAGCTGCCGTGTTTATGGTAATTACTCTTTTGTGCTTTCCTCCTCCTGCAGGAGATCATCCTGAAGCGCGCGGCAGACATTGCAGAAGCTCTCTACAGCGTTCCACGAGGACACACCCAGCTCTCCGGCTCCACCCACGGCGGCATGATGGGGGTCAACTCCTTCACCGGGCAGCTGTCCGTCAACGTCTCCGAACCGACACAGGCCAATCAGGGTGAGACTTCATCTATCATCAGAGTTTGCCGTCAAACGTACATCATCACTTCTGACCTAGAAACCACATATCTGCAGGGAACTCATCAACAGTTCATCATTAAAGAAAATCCATTAGAAGTTGGGTAGTAGTAGTAGTTGGGACGCTGTGTAAAATGTAAATAAAAACAGAATGCAATTTCACTGACAACAGTTTTACAAAGTGTTCCTGAGTCCATGTACTAACATACAATCATGTGTTCACAAAGCGGTGACCCTCGCTCCATCCTTGCTGTGATCAACTGAGCCTTTCCAGGACGCCCCTTTCATACCCAATCATGATACGATCACCTGTTACCATGAACCCGTTAACCTGTGAAACATTCTTTAGTTGCTCCTCTCCCAACTTGTTTGAAACGTGTTGCTGCATCAAATTCAGAATAAGCTGATATTTACAAAACTTGATGAGATCAAACATTAAACATGTTGTCTTGTAGTGTTTTCAATGGACTATATGTCTTGCAGATATTCTTAAATCACTGTGTACATTAAGCCATGTAACTTAACATAAACAGCGATAAACTCAGATTATTTATTCACTTAATGGCCACATGTAACTTTTCTCACATTTCCAAGGTTCACCTCAACAAATCGTAAAAGTAGCTAATTTTTTAAATGTTTCATATAAATATCCAACCTTACCCTGTGCAGAACTGCCCAATCATGAATGCTCTGTGCTCACACCACTTTGACTGTCCAATCACCACACAGGTTTCGTGCGCAGCAGCAGTAGTGTGTCACCTCATGGTTACGTGCCCAGCTCCACGCCTCAGCAGACCAGTTACACCTCAGTTACCAGCACCATGAATGGCTACGCTAACAACGCCGGCATGACCAACCTGGGAGGCTCGCCCACTTTCCTCAACGGCTCCGCAGCCAACTCGCCTTATGCTAGTGAGTGTGCAGGCATACATTTACTGCACGGACATGAAAACACACACTCAATCACAAAGTAAACCTGGGGAGAAAAAATATTTTACAAGCAATCAGCTGCTTCGCTTTGGAAGAACATGAATCAAACTGTACAGAAGTTACTTATTATGGAGTCGTTTTCGCTGCTTTGTAGAAATAAAAATCTACCTCTGCTGTCATAAAGCACATGAGTGTTTCAAATTAACTAAACTGCCACCAAGCTACTTCAAAATGGAGTTTACGTATCTACCAGTTTAATTACAGGTGCTCACGCTGCACACATCCATGCAGACATACTGTACCTGCACACGTCTGTGGACACAAAGTGAAAGTCTCAGATCTGCCGTGTGGAGATTCCCCCATGGGGCTTTCTGTCTCTATGTCTTCAAAAGCAATCATCAACTCACAGCTCCATTTTGTCCTCCCTCCATCTCCTCCCTCCTTCCCTCGCCGCCTTTCATCTGACAGCCACACCTCTTCCTCTTGCATCCGTTTTTCTATTTATCAGAGAGCAAGAGAGATAGATGGATGGGAGGGAAAGAGGGATTCAGGGAGAAGTGAGATTTTATTTTGCTGATATTTCCTCACAGGTGATGATGAAAACGAAAATGTGGATGTTTGACATTGGAAGAGAAGTTCATGTGTCAATAAGTACATTTTAGGCCATATATATAAAATATACTACATGTCCAAAAGTGTGGGAACACATGAACTTTACAACTATATGTCATATTTAAACATCATTGTTAAGATTCACTTCATCTGAACTGAAGGGCCCAGTATGAACCATATTCTCAAAAGGCCAACTTCAAGCCATTTTTTGTCAAATTTCTTTAACATAAGCAGTAGGCGACTTGAAGGGGGTGAGGTGGGACACCACCCCCCTCATTAGCAAAATGACAAAAGTGCATCCCCCTTGTTAACCTGCCACCCCCCCCCTCCACCTCCCACCAGCAGAGAGAGCGCAGGGGCAGAGGGGAAAAGTTTATTCCAATATTTTGGTCTAGTCTGCCTGACTCATGGATCCTTCATCTGAGTTTTGTGCAGGTTAGAATCTATGACCTTGACCGTGGCTCTGAAATATCAGCAGCCTAACTGTGTATTGATAAATCCGTGGTGCTGTCCGTGGTGCTGAAGTCGCAGATGGATTTGTTATTGTGCCTTTTTCTCTCAGTCCTGCCCTCATGCCAGTTTTGTCTTGGGTCTGTTCTCCAACTATAAACTATAAATACTCAATTATGCACTATATTGTAGCCTAAATCCTCCACGGAGAGAGGTCATCTTCATGATTAAGTGACAAGTAGCATCGTGGAGTCACGGAGACGATCATAGAGACACACTGCTGCCTGTAGTGTTCCTGTAATATTCCTGTGATCGTTTAGGAGCATCGTGACCCCCAAACCAAACCAGCTCTGAAACTAAATATTTTAGAGGAGACATGACTACAGATATACAGTAGATTTTTTTATGATAGGGTAAGGGTCCTGGGTTGGGGCCATCACAATATCATGTATATAATTATTGAAGTCTCACATGATGTGGAGAATTTCTGATGTAACTGATGATAATTTTGAGAATCATGTTCAATGAATTATCTATTTCTTTCCTTTATTATCACCTCTTAATCCACCTTTTTTTCTTCATCTCTACTTCTCTCCTCTTTTCTCCTCTCCTCTCCCCTAAAAAAAACCAACTCCCACCACCCCAGTTGTCCCATCCAGTCCCACTATGGCCTCCTCCACCTCTCTCCCCTCCAACTGCTCCTCCTCTTCTGGCGTCTTCTCCTTCTCTCCGGCCAACATGGTGTCGGCGGCCGTTAAGCAGAAGTCGGCCTTCGCTCCAGTGGTCAGGCCCTCCTCCTCCCCTCCGCCCTCCTGTACCAGCGCCAACGGGAACGGGCTCCAAGGTAATTTACCATGACAGCAGCCAGTCAGTGAGAGGATGCTTTAGAGGGAGGACTTCCCCACCAGATGATGTTCCCTGGTGAATTTTTGAAGCTATTTGGTCCCTGTTATGTTTCACCTCCTCCTCTTGCTCCTCTCTTATGCTAATTAGCAAATGTTAGCATACTACATGACGATGGTGAACATGACAATAACATAACATAACAATAACACCTCCTAAATATCAGCATATGTTGACATTGTTGTCATGGTCATGTTAGCATGTGTTAGCATTTGGCATCCATCGCTCACTGTGACTAGAACTGGATAGTACTGACACTAAAATCTGGCTACCAAATGGTCGTGCGAACAAATGATCCACACAAGTGAACGTTTCATCCAATTATCAACTCTAAATCAAACAGTCCATAAAGTTTTCCTCCCTGTGAGTTACGAGTCTTCAGTTGACACAGATGATCTGTCCTGATGTGTACAAGGGATGAGATTTTGGCAACAACACAACACACTTGTTTTGATCATCCACCAGACCTCCATGAAACTAAATGAACAAATTTTCCACAAAGGACGATTTTTGGAGCGCTTCCTTTTGAATTAACAGTTTTTTTATTCTCTCTCTTCTCTCCTGTCTTTCCTCTTGACTTTTAACCCTTCCACTTTTCATTCCTCCGACCTTTCACCCCTGCTCCGTCATCTCTCTCTCTCTCTCTCTCCCTCTCTCTCTCTCTCTGCCTCTCTCTACCAGATCAAACATTTGTGGACTCTAGCAAGTACTCAACAGCCAGCTCTCTACAAGGCCTGGCCTTCACCTGAAGTATGTCCCTCAGCTATCTCTTCCTTCATCTCTGTAAACTTTTTGCATTGGCAGCTTTCGGTAAACCGACTGATTTATTCGCCTTTCATGTTTCACATCTTTTACGTGACGTTTCACTCACTTTCCTCTCCTTTTGCTTTCTCGCTTGTTTTCTCTTTCCATCTTTCTTCTCTCTCAGCATCACCTCTCCATCTTCTTCATCCTTAACTTCTCCATCCACATCTCATCCCACAGCACAGATCTAGCCATTCTGTTGCCTGGCAACTCCTCCCCGTCTTCCTATTGGCTTGGGAAAAAGACAGGAAGTTGGATATTTACCAGAGAGAAAAGACATTTGGCAGAGAGAATTTATTTCTCAACATCACTGGCTTTGTTTAGCAGTGTGTGTGCATTTGTGCTTACTTTTCTATGTGTGTGTGTGTGTGTGTGTGTGTGTGTGTGTGTGTGTGAGTGAGTGTGCACAGAGAGCATGTGTGGGGGTGTGGGAACTCAAAGCTTAGTCTCAAAGCACAGCTGAAATAAACACACCCCACTTAAAGCTATGCACACACACTTTCCTCTGTCACACACACTCCATGATCACACACTGGCAGCTACCAGGGAGCAGTCAACAATGACAGCTGTCCGACTCTCTCCACAGTTTACACTGGCACTATACCTGCCCTATGGTGTGTGTGTGTGTGTGTGTGTGTGTGTGTGTGTGTGTGTGTGTGTTCATGAGAGGTACAAGTAGAGGCTCAAGTAAAACAATGCAGTTTTAGTTTTGTAACTTTTAAAGTTTTCACTCCACAAAACATATAAAACCACTTATGTAATTATTTTTTCAGTCTGTTGTGTGATGTGTGTGTGTCTGTGTGTGTGTGTGTGTCACTTTGGGCTGGGCTCTGCCTCTCACATGTTGACACCCATCCCTTGGGTTTAAATACAACACACACGCCATGATGCAATCTGTCAGGCACACACACAAACATACAGTAAAATACGCCAACTGTTCCCGTGCAGAGTTAAATGTGTGTGCTTGTGTGTGAGCGGCGTCGCTAAGAGCCAACTTAGATGATGTGTCCCTGCTCAGATTTACTGATTTATTCGCCTATTGATGTTTTAAATGTCGCTGCAGTCACACAGCTGCACAGATGGGAAAACATATTGATGTATTTACGAGGGAATTTTTTTATGACGATGAAAATATTTGGCTGTGTTTTAAAAGTTCTTTTTTCGCTTCCCCTCCCTCTGTTTCTTTTTCCACCCAACAGCAATCCCGGGAATGATCGTCCCACCCATGTAAAGGTGTGAGTGCATGGCTCTGTGTGTGTGTGTGCGTGTGTGCGTGCGCGTGTGTGAGATGAATCAAGCACACTCAAGCCGATCCTGACGGAGGATTTCGGTGCGAGTCAGGCTCCGGTCGGGGATGGAAGCAGCTGTCCCGATCTGAAGGAACAAACCCAACTCAGGCCCTTTCTAACACAAAAACAACTGCAAGAAAACAGACAAAAAACACAAAAAAAAAAAACACAAAAAAAAAACAAAAAAAAACAAAGACTGTTTGCAAGGAAATATGTTGTTTAGACTTTGTACACCTTGATGCTTTTATAGGAGAACGGCCAAGCCTACATTATGACTCTCCATGGACACAGGAAGTGTATTTATTTTGGAGAGAATCCACTTTTTCCCTCGAGTGACTGTCGATTTTCTTTTTGTGCAACAGTTAACATGTGATAATCATCTTCTAACTGTATCTCACATGAGGGATTTTCTATTTATGAAGTTTGGTCATTAATGAAGGATTATAATGTGAAGAATACCTGATGATGATGAGTAAAATGCTGATGAAGAGGCTGCAGGATTCATACGGGGTCAAATCCAGCCGACACAGACAAGCCAAACCAGACACACACACACACACACACACACACACACACACACACACACTTTTGCTTCTTTTTGCCAAATCCACACCACCGTCACTCTTTCAGCGCTAACCCTCGTCTTCCTCTGCGTTTAATTGGTCAGCTGAAGGATTCAGATGCGTCCTGTCTCTGAATGATGCTGCAGTTTCAGCCATTCAACGTATCCCAGTGTTTACTTTGACCTGCACTGCTGCTCCAGTGTGCTACACTTCCCAGACAGAAAATCAGCCGACAGAGGGTGCAGAGAGAAAGAAAATTCAGCCATTGAACAAACAGAGAGAAATGTATTTCCACCATGCAGGAATCAAGAGAGGAATCAGACTTGCTGCTGTGCTAATTCAGGCCAGATTTGATGAGCTGAATGCGAAAAGGCCACAGATGAGTTCCGCTCCTTCCCCACAGAGGAGTGTCTGGGTGCCAAAGGCAGCTTCCCTGCTGAGGATCTGACCCACCAACTCTGCCACCGAGACCATCCATCGGCCCCTTACCACACGATCTCTTTTAAAGTCGGACGCAGCCACAGCAGCCTCTATGAGAGGGGGAGAGTGTGTTAAAGACTGCTGCCATTTTGACTTTAATTTTGTTGTGTGAGAGTTGCCTCGTCAAACTTTCGTCTTATGATAAATCCTTGTTTTTGTTTTATTTTTCTTTTGGTTTGCTGTGTTGTTAATGTGTTTACTGTGATCAGCCGGCCAATCAGATTGTGTTTCATTTTGTCACCTGCCCACCTACCTGGTGCGGTTGACAGCATGAGTGAGGAAATGATCCAGTGATGTGTCTTAAAAGCTGCGCTGCAAAGAATGTCAAGTCAGTAATTCTTCATATCAAGTCTTATTTTTGGAAAACATCTGCACCTGAGGTACACTTTTTTTCAAATCTGCCCTTGAACTCATTTTCTTACAGAGCAACTGTATTTAAAATGTACATTCTGTCATATTTGCATCCCATTTTGCACTTCTTAAGATGTAAAAATGAAGTACGAATTCCCATTTCTTGTAAAAAAAAACAAGACGAAAAATGCATTTTTTGCAGCACAGGATAATTCGCCAGCGACATGTCTTAAACAGCCGGTGTGTAGGAACAAGAAAAGTGATGGTTTGTTGTGATCAGCCCTGCAGCCTGAACTTACAGCTCCGTGTGTGTGGTTCAACAGTCTTAATTCAGTCATGATGATGTTAATTTTGCCAAGGCCGCCTGAACAGTCTTATGCCACAGTTTCTATGCCACTTTTCACACACAGTCAGAAACTGTGTAAGAATGCCATACGTGTGTCAGACCTGCAGCAGGGAGCGCTCACAAATTCACCTTTATCGTTTGTTTGTCAGTCAGGTCGAAGGTTTTTGCCACAAGTAGAAAAGGTTTTAAAGTGTATTTGGCTTCTAACTAGCTGTCACAATTAATCGCTCTTATTAGATGAACAGGAGTCATTTGTAACTCCTGCCTGAGGAGATCTGGACCTCCAGCTGCCTCCATGTTTGAGCTCAAGAAAAAGAGAAGAAAACATCCTTCAATGTTTACATTTAAACTAACTGAAAGTGAAGCCTGAAGGTCTGCCATGAAGGAGGTAATCAAAAATTGGTATGAACGATTAGGGACATTATCCAGAACTAGAGGAAAGGAATGAAAACTAATGGAAAACCGCTGCGATTTTAGGAAAAACACCCGAAACCCTGAAGAAACTCACACCCTCAAAGGCGTTCAGATGTGTCCCTCATTTGTTTTATCTCTCATGTCGAAGGATTTGAATGTTATGAAGGCATCTTACTTGTGTTTGTATTATAGCGTCTGTTCATTAAAAGTCATACTTCCGCAGCTAATTTCAATGGAGCTAAAATAAGCCATGGTGTTTTCATCATTTGTGAGACGAGGAAGCAGCGGGAGGTTTTTCATTTTGTCACAGTGTTGTTCGTATCATTGTTGTTAAATAATTTTGTCGCATTATCTAGGCGTAGAGTTCATTATGAATATCTGTGTTTGTCCTCCATGTGATGGATTGTGAGATGGAACAGAGTTGCTCAATGAAAGCTGAGAGCGATGGAAGGAAAATCTCTCCTCCCTCCTGCAGCCACTTCTCCTGCTTCAGTCAGGTTTTCTTTTACTCCTCTGTATGTTTGCCCTCTTTTTTTTCCCTTCCCCTCACTTTTCCTTTAAAAAAAAATGAGCCACCTATTTATTTTATCTCAAACATGGGTCTGCAGACCACTCTTCTATTTGTGTCTACATGTGAGAGTGCCTGTGAGTGTGTGTGTGTGTGAGCGTCTGTGTGTGTGTGTGTGTGTCAGTATTTTTTCTCTGAAAGAAAAATGTGATGTTTTAAAGCTAAGGGATGTTTTTTTTTTATAGTACATATATAAATACCTGTACAGGAAGGAGTAAATAGAGGGTTTGGTTTAAAGAAGTATGATCCGAAGCACTCGTCCAACAACAGTAAGAACATTTATCACGGCTTGTCTGCGTTGAGGCTTACAGTGGTGGCCATCATTCTTACACACATTATCAGCAGTATCAGTGTAGAGGGGGAAAAGTACAGAGGAAACTACTGTAAAGATGATAATGTTGATTTTTTTTTTTTTTTTTTTCAACTTTGAAGTGTAAAATAACTTTTTGACTCTCACTATATTTAATTAAAGTTTTCTTCTCTGTGCAAAGGTGTCAGTTCTTGGCTTTGTCGCTCACCACTGTCAATCAGTCTGCAGCGTAATGCAGAGACGCACGAGGAGGAGACGCCGGTGAGGATGCAATTAGGGGAATTGAGAAGCACCGGTGCAGTTTTCAGTGGAGGACTGCATTTGCCTCTCTCTGCAGGAAACTCCAGGAGGGAGTCAGGTCATCACAAAGATTCAATTCACCTGTGTTAACTGGCTGAATCCTCTATGTAAGCTGGTGGAAGTCAGCCAGATTCCCCCTTGTAGATACGACGTCTTTGACAGTTTGGTTGTGACACTCGCAACATAGAAAGACAAAGACTCATCCATTTTGAGGATGATGAAGTTAGAGGAGAGAAGGTCAAAGATCTGTAATGAAAGAGGCTTCAGTATTGAATGGACAGTTGAGTCAATAAAGCGAGCACTTTTATCGTTCATCTTGTTGTCACTGAACTCGTGCATGTCAGGCAAATCAAACCTGGAGGACAAACCAGAAAGATGGTGTGAATTTGGTGCTTTTTCAGCAGACTCTGTCTATCTAGGCTCATAGAGTAGAACACATCAGCCCAAAAGTGGCCCAAACTGACAGACACGAGCCGTCTGAGTGTCAGGTGTGACGATGAATAGTTCCAGGTTAATTTTCAATCATGAAACTGCAACTCGTATATTAATATTTGCTGTCGGTGCTGTGTTTGTATAGATGGAAAGAAAGCCGAGGCAAGAATTTATGACTCTATAGTCTCTTAATCTGATACACTGACCATCCCCAATCATCCCTAAAGGCAAAACTCTCTTAAGGATGGATGTTGGAGATTCCCACACACCTGAACGCTCAACACTCAACATTATCAACCAGCAGCAACAGCACAACTAATCTTATTGACAAGGTGACAGCTTCTCAAAACTGACACTTACATGTCAATCCCATGTGCTCAAATTAAAATCAGACAAACCTTATTTAAATTCACCTTTAATACAGATTTAATGCAGATCAAAGTACATCTGACTCACAAACAGACTGCACAAACTGAGCAAATCTACAGAGTTACAAGAGAAAAATATGAACAAAAGCAAAATTAGTTGAGTTGAATGCTGAACTCCGTCAACACTCTTCAAATGTTTGACTCCATTCCAGTGAAATCATGAAGCCAGCGAGGTCCTTCAGGGTCAAACTGTTACACAACATGTTGTAAAAGCTCAGACAGAGGAGGGTATTCACTCAGTGGGTACATTTGTTTCATTATTTAAGTCTTTCTTCTCCATTCTTCTGTCACATCAAGCTGTTTCTGTCTCCAGCAGCTCTGATGTTGAGCAAGGCTACCAGCACTGCCAACGATGTGGTCATACACACTGGGAGTGTGTGTGCGTGTGCACGTGTGTGTGTGTGTGTGTGTGTGTGTGTGTGTGTGTGTGTGTGTATGTATGTGTGTGATCATAAACAATACAAATTCTCTAGTGAGACCCCGTTTCTGTAATGAGACAGATGGGCCCTGCCTGGAGTTAGCTATCAGCACAACCACAGGCTGTGTGTGTGTGTGTGTGAGTGTGTGTGTGTGTGTGTGTGTGTGTGTGTGTGTGAAAGGCGAAAAAGTGTGTGTGAGGTGTTATTCTCCCATTCCTAGCCTGCAGGCTTAATCAAAGCGGAGCCACAGATGTCTTATTGACACCAATTAGTTTCTGTCTCATGGCACACACACACACACACACACACACACACACACACACATACATTAATATACACGCCCTGTGAACACACATCCATGTTTTTATTTCAGAGCTAATGTGAGTTGAATTTGGGATTATTTATGGCCTCTTGTCAATGACTTAAGGAATGCAGTCGATTTGTTTGAGCGCTAACTGCACACATTCACAAAAACATACCAGTGCGATAGCTTGTTGCCTCTGTGTGTGTGTGTGTGTGTGTGTGTGTGTGTGTGTGTGTGTGTGTGTGCATGTGTGTGATAATACCAAGTCTGACGAGACAGGACTGAAGACATCCATTAGCTAATGGATCTCTTCTCTCTCGTTTTTTTCCCTCTCGCCTCTTCTTTTATCCCTCTCATCCTCCCTCCATCACCACAACACACTCCCGGTGCACTTAACCCCATCAGGAGGAACCACACGCACGCACACACACACACACACACACACACACACACACCCTAATCTCCACTCCCTCCTCCTCCTCCTCCTCCATCCTCCTTCAGCTGGATTCAAAACCTTTATTTACATAGGCAGTACATGCTGACAGCGAGCCGTCTTTTGAGGTTTGGCTCGGCACACAGAACAGTTTCAAAATCAAGAATGTGACCATTTATTTCACATTACAGCAACTCGGGACAGTGAAAAATGGACAGAGCTGCTTTGCCCGCCAGTGATGGTGAAACTGCTTTTCATGCATACAATCAGATCTTTCAAAGTTAAGTGCTGCTGTTGTAAAACATATCCTACGCTAAAGGATGTTTTTTTTTTTCGTATTTCTGGAATTACAGTGAGTAAAAATTTTGCTTATCCACTTGAATTTCTAAAATCAGGTATTGGTATATAGTTGATTAGTTGATTATATGTATTCAATCAACATATGCTTAAGGAAACTTTTGCATCATTCAAGAAAACCATCCATCAATGCACAAAAACGTGTCATTCAATCAAAATTTTAAGCCTGGCCAGAGCTGTAGATGAGCATTTGTTGGTGGTCTCACAGCAGATTGTTTACAGTATCTGCAACAGGGCTGGACCGCAATCTAAATGGACATCGGGGGGGTTAGCATGCCTGCTGGGCTGTGCGGTTGTATAGGTTTACAAAGAGCTGGTAGCAGGTAGATGCTTCACCTGGACTTTGCTATTGAGCCTCATCTCTTTCTGCAGCAGTTGTTGTTTTCCTCCAAATGATGGAGTTTGTCTGTGCCGGTGAAGGGTAAAGTGAGGGAGAAACTCACAACCCGTTTGACTGTCCTCACGGTGTGTTTCCACCTGGCCTGTGAGGACATTTAACCAAACATTGAAGTCACCAGTTAAACAACAAACCATTTCCTTAAAATGAATAACAGACAAACCAACAGCTGTCCAAGCTCCCTGCAGTTTTAGTGTACACAGTCTTATGGGGAGTTTCTTCTGTGTGCACACTATTAGTTTAACCCACTCGCCAGGCTGTCACTTCGAAGGAACGACTCCTCTGTTGTGTAAGTTCAGGCACAAAAAAGATTTGGAAAGGTTTCAGGAAACACCAGTGGTTTGGGTTAAACCGTTTGAACCAGGAAACTTTCACCTGCGTTACAGCAAAGTCTGATGATCGCTGACCCGACCTCCTTCCTACGTGGACCTGACTTCCTCCTTTGCTCCCACAATGCTGTCATATTTCTTGGGAGGACAAAAATTAGAGCAGAATGTGAATTTCTCTCACTTAAAGCTCCCATATTTCATGCTTTCACAGTGTCAGAGAAGAAGACAGAGAATGAAACTTGTGGAGGATGGAAGCATCACGTTAACAAGCGCAGACAATGAAAGGATGAGGAGGAAGACGAATACGAGCATGAGTGGGAGATAGAGGAAAAGGAGGGAGAGATATCAGAGAGAGGAGGAGGATGACATGATGATAGTGTGTACAGGGGTGATTGGTGATGGAGTCATCTCTCGATAGAAAGGTGACGCTGCTCTATGATTCAACAATCGAGAGCTGAAGAACAACGGAATTAAAGTCTGTGAGTGTGTGTGTGCGCGTGTGTGTGTGTTTGTGTGTGTGTTGAAGGTTTGGCCTTTGCATTTGAACGAGGAGTGTTAAAGCTAAGTACAGGGGATGACACCCCTCACTGCTGCCACTCCAAAGCCACTTGTAACACACACTCTCACACGTACTGAAACACACTCACACACACTCATACCCACTCACTTAAGTGGAGGGTTTGAAATTGAGCTGGGACTTGGAACGAATACTCCAAACAATTATCTTTGTCTCCTGCGTCTAGTAATCCATTTCCCATGAATACATTCACGTTTTGTTTTTTTTTTTCTTTTCCTGCTCTTCCTCCCTCCATCCTCTTCCTCTCGTGTTACACATTCTCACCTCCCTCTTCTCCTCCCTCACAGGTGATGGTATCTTTCCCTCCGGGCCCGCGGACAAAAAGTGACAATACAGCAATCATGCTTCTGATTTATGGCAGCAGATGCCTGTCACGTAACGTCCACACTGTGGTTACTGCTGCTCCGACCGACACACCATGTTGGATGCAGGGTTTTTTTATGTAGTGAATTTGTGCAGCTGCAATTGTGAGGGAAATTTACGACTTTTTTTAAATTTTTTTTTACTTCTCAAAAAAACAAACAAACTGGGAATTGTTGTAGAAAGCATGTAAAAAGCCAGTCAAAACTGGGTTTAAGCTAATCAATAATACAAAAATGCTAATTTAAATAGTGCTGCAGAAATGTTCTTATTACAACCCACTCCTTTCAAAACATAAAGTTGATTTTCTGCCAATTAATATAGAAACGTGTGTTGTGCAGTCTGTAGTAGTTGTGTTAGTGAATTACTTATTGTGACTTAAGATAAAGCTTTATGATACTCTAGATTTTAATTCATCCTCATGAAGTTAAACGCTACAGCTATCATCATCACCAGCATCATCAAAGTGATTGGACAAAAGTGGATCTCTTCTTTCATTCACATGAATCTGCCCTCTGCTGTTCCCTCTCTTCTGCTTTCTTCTGCTCTCATCTTGAACTTTATTGGCTTTTTATTTCATTTATCTGCTGCATCCCCTCTGTTGGGAGCTGATGATCTGTGAAGAATGAAATGGTCGTCCTCAGTCACTTCAAATCGGGCAACTGTGACATCATCACTTCCTAGCAAATGATATCGTCAACCGCTGCCAGGAAGCTGAGCTTATCAACGAGATGATGCCCAGAAATGTGTGGTGACTGGCAGGGATGATGATGATGATGATGATATCATCCTGTTGATCTGTATTTTTCTTTTTCTTTTTTTTTTAAAATACAGCACTTCTGGTTTGCATGGTGATGATGTCACTGCTATTGTGTGTCAGACTGATCTGATATCATCACATCCCACTGTGAGTAATGCCTCTCCCAACCATCCCAACACACACACACACACACGCACACACACGCAGCCCACACACAGTGTTCTGGCAGTGCTCTTGTCCAGCCGCTGTGTTAAAGGCCAGATGTAAAAGTCAAATGTCACGGTCGTGAGTTTCTGTTCACCTTGCAGAAACACTGAATCCGTCCTGAAAAGCTTCTGCCAAACAGCTGACAGCAGGACGCTCTGAGAGCACGCAGCACGTCAGCGCTCACTGCGAGACTGAGGACAGCAGAACGATGTCTGCTGCAGAATGAGTATGTGGGGAATGAAGACTGAGTATCTTCCTAGTTTAAAATGTGTGTGACCTTTTATTTTTGTGATTTGTTGGTACCTCCACTTCATTTCACAGTCATATACAACCTCCAATCCACACACACACACATGCAGTACAACACGGCAGATCACACAGGCGGCTGAACGCAAGTTCACAATGAAATATTCAAGCAATGAGTTTCATGTTTTTTCTGGATTTTTGGATGCATCTTGGCAGAGTTCTTGCCATTGATGTTTTACATTCAGCAAAGACAAAACAATCACAGACATGGACATGAGATGCTGATTTGTACCTTGTCTTCACCAGCCATGCAGTGAAAGCAGCACAGCAGCACCAGTTGCAACTTATATGAAGCTCAGCGAGTAGCACGCTCATTAGCAAACTGTGAGAATGACTATCTGCCACTTTCTCCTACAATCTAACTTAAACAGTAAGTCATTTTTTGGGGCTGCTCTCACCCGTGTGAGTCAGACCTTTTGCAACCCTCTCCCTTATTTGCTGTCATCTCTACGATGGTAATAATAATAATAACAGCACTGACATGAAATGCCCCACAGCTACACATCCAAGTGTAGAAAACGCAAACACTGCATGTATATTTTCTCTCTTCTAAACTTTGAGTTTTGTAAAAGCCCACACAAAAACAAGGGAGGCTAATGTCAGAGGGGGCAAAAAAAACAAAAAACAAACTCACTAAACTGGTCAGAGACAAGAAGCAGCTAAACAAGCTAAGTAGCTAAGTCACTCTCTTTAGCAGAGCATGACTGACCAGTGAGATCAGTTTGCGTTGCAACCAGGATCTGAAACGACAGGATGTACAGTTTGAGGCCAACCAACTCTGACATGGCTGAAACTTATGATGTGTATTCCAAACAAAGCACTTTTCCTGCTGCAGGAAAACGTAAACCGCATCAGTTCCAGCCTCTCCGTATCATTTTATCATAATTTCCAGCCCAATATCAAGTGATTAGAATAGCAGATGTACCTTGAGCTGAGTCTACATTGAATCGCTACTGTGTTATTTCAATCAACAATAAAAAAGTAGCAAAACAGACATATATTTACAAGAAATACGTATCACTTTAACCTCTCAGGGCAGAGCTCACTCCCCCATAATCCTCTCTATCTCTCTGAGTGTTGCTGTTGAACCTGAGCCAATTGAATAATGCCTCTGTCCAGTCAACCATGAGAAGTGTGGGTGTACGAGTGTGTAACTTAACTTGTGATATTAGCTAATTTGTGAATATTTGAGCGGAGGGAGCTTACAGCACAAACACACACACACACACATCTCCAGTGTTTTTACAGTTTCTCAACATATCCCCTGTGCCGCCCTCTGAAGCTCTCTGCTGCCAGCTGAGTGCTCAGGCAGGAGGTCTGCAGCCTCCGCTGACCCCCTCAGCGACTCCTGGGAGCCTTTTTCAGAGAACCGTGGCTCGAGTGTGTAACACCGAGCACTGTGCATGGTTTGATCTCCCGCTGCTCTCCTGCTGCAGCGAGCACAGAAACACACCACCAGGGATCGAACACTTATCAGCAGATCATCAGCTTCCATGGACTTTAACCCTTCGATACAGAACTGCAGTCTGGTGGACCCCGCAGCCTCTTTCTAAAGCAAATTCAGGTCTAAAAACACATTTTAATTTGTTTTCTCAGCAGCGCCTCGGTGAAATTGCTTGAATAAAAATTGTATTTCTGATGAGCGCTAAACTACGATTTCTATAACTTTCAAACTCGCTTTCAGCACTGTGGTCCAGCAGACTGATTTTTGATGCATTGTTGAGACTTTCGCCAGAGGAGACAACGTCGACGTGTGCTGCCGGTGGGATTTCAGCCAGTTTATTTCAGGAATGTATTCATTACAAAAACCAGAGCACTTTCCACATGAGTTACATGCAGCCTAAAACAACTTAAGTTGACTTGGGAAATACGTTTACTCTAACTGCTTTATTTCTGAAAGAGAGATAAGAAGATCAATATCAACCTCATGTCCGTGCATGAAGTACGGGGCTGAAGAAGAAATGCTTGCAGCACTTTTGTGACTATAGGTTTCAAAACATCTCTGTAGTTGAAAATTGTCCAGCTGGCACATTTGCAGAAATGTTTATTAATGTGTGTTGTCCTCATAAATAAGTAGATAGATAAAAGTAACCCCTCTTTAATCACAAACTATCATTTTTACATTTCAGGTTGTGTGCAGATTAAACAAACAAGATGATGGACTAATCAGTGAACTTTCGAGGTGCTGGTATGTGGATTTTTAAGAAAGCCAGGCTGGCTGTTTCCCCCTGCTTCCAGTCTTTATGCTAAGCTAGGCATCTCATAAGCACCTGACCGAGGCAGGAGTCTAAGATAAATCTTTGAGCTGGATCACACCCTGGATTTGGATCTCGACCTGTCACTCACTCTGTTGGTGCACCTGTAATGGTGGGAACTACTTTTATTAGTACCTGTAGTTTTGTAGCATCATTTAATTCCAGGCTCCACTCACCTTCAGTCTGAGCTGAGGTCTAATCAGGAAGAATCGGTGAAAACTTTATGATTCATTCATGAGATGTTCATAGCTAAAATGACTCATAGCCAGTTTTCCAAACACTGGATTAACCTAAAATCTACAACCGAACGTTACCTGACAATCCCTGATTGAGTTTTTAGGTCTTTGACAGGAAAATTCTGGTCCGGACCTGTGAACTGAGAATCAGTGACAGTTCCAAAGAGTGGTAGAAAAAGTCTCACCAGACATTCAGACAAAAAACAGCCCTGTTTTAACTAAAAAACCCAAAGAGTCGCTTGAAGTGTTGGTGAGACAATGAAATCCAGGCCCATTTGAGTAATGACTCTGAAGGCTTATCTGACTCCAAAACACTGCACAGCAGTTCAAAACCAAATGGAGCTGTGGAAAGATATTACACAAGCAATCATTTTATCCTTGATTGCTGACCCATCAAGGAGGCTTTCACGTTACAAAGAAATCTATGAGGAATGCCAGCTGGTTGAACATTGTCTTGGTGA